>NC_082686.1:144277105-144519012 GCF_949987515.2 Delphinus delphis
ACGGGTGAGGGTCAGGCTTCGGGGAAGGGTTAGGGTTAGGCTTCGGGCTAGGGTTAGGGTTAGGGGACGGGGACGGTTTAGGGTCCAGGTGAGGGTACGGCAACGCTTTAGGGGGAGCGTGCGTGAGAGGGCGCGGGTTAGTGTTAGCGTACGGGTTAGGATTAGGGGACGGGTGAGGGTCAGGCTTCGGGGAAGGGTTAGGGTTAGGGTTCGGGCTAGGGTTAGGGTTAGGGGACGGGGACGGTTTAGGGTCCAGGTGAGGGTACGGCAACGCTTTAGGGGGAGCGTGCGTGTGAGCGCGCGGGTTAGTGTTAGCGTACGGGTTAGGATTAGGGGACAGGTGAGGGTCAGGCTTCGGGGAAGGGTTAGGGTTAGGGTTCGGGCTAGGGTTAGGGTTAGGGGACGGGGACGGTTTAGGGTCCAGGTGAGGGTACGGCAACGCTTTAGGGGGAGCGTGCGTGTGAGGGCGCGGGTTAGTGTTAGCGTACGGGTTAGGATTAGGGGACGGGTGAGGGTCAGGCTTCGGGGAAGGGTTAGGGTTAGGGTTCCGGCTAGGGTTAGGGTTAGGGGACGGGGACGGTTTAGGGTCCAGGTGAGGGTACGGCAACGCTGTAGGGGGAGCGTGCGTGTGAGGGCGCGTGTTAGTGTTAGCGTACGGGTTAGGATTAGGGGACGGGTGAGGGTCAGGCTTCGGGGAAGGGTTAGGGTTAGGGTTCGGGCTAGGGTTAGGGTTAGGGGACGGGGACGGTTTAGGGTCCAGGTGAGGGGACGGCAACGCTTTAGGGGGAGCGTGCGTGTGAGGGCGCGGGTTAGTGTTAGCGTACGGGTTAGGATTAGGGGACAGGTGAGGGTCAGGCTTCGGGGAAGGGTTAGGGTTAGGGTTCGGGCTAGGGTTAGAGTTAGGGGACGGGGACGGTTTAGGGTCCAGGTGAGGGTACGGCAACGCTTTAGGGGGAGCGTGCGTGAGAGGGCGCGGGTTAGTGTTAGCGTACGGGTTAGGCTTAGGGGACGGGTGAGGGTCAGGTTTCGGGGAAGGGTTAGGGTTAGGGTTCGGGCTAGGGTTAGGGTTAGGGGACGGGGACGGTTTAGGGTCCAGGTGAGGGTACGGCAACGCTTTAGGGGGAGCGTGCGTGTGAGGGCGCGGGTTAGTGTTAGCGTACGGGTTAGGATTAGGGGACAGGTGAGGGTCAGGCTTCGGGGAAGGGTTAGGGTTAGGGTTCGGGCTAGGGTTAGGGTTAGGGGACGGGGACGGTTTAGGGTCCAGGTGAGGGTACGGCAACGCATTAGGGGGAGCGTGCGTGTGAGGGCGCGGGTTAGTGTTAGCGTACGGGTTAGGATTAGGGGACGGGTGAGGGTCAGGCATCGGGGAAGGGTTAGGGTTAGGGTTCCGGCTAGGGTTAGGGTTAGGGGACGGGGACGGTTTAGGGTCCAGGTGAGGGTACGGCAACGCTGTAGGGGGAGCGTGTGTGTGAGGGCGCGTGTTAGTGTTAGCGTACGGGTTAGGATTAGGGGACGGGTGAGGGTCAGGCTTCGGGGAAGGGTTAGGGTTAGGGTTCGGGCTAGGGTTAGGGTTAGGGGACGGGGACGGTTTAGGGTCCAGGTGAGGGTACGGCAACGCTTTAGGGGGAGCGTGCGTGTGAGGGCGCGGGTTAGTGTTAGCGTACGGGTTAGGATTAGGGGACAGGTGAGGGTCAGGCTTCGGGGAAGGGTTAGGGTTAGGGTTCGGGCTAGGGTTAGAGTTAGGGGACGGGGACGGTTTAGGGTCCAGGTGAGGGTACGGCAACGCTTTAGGGGGAGCGTGCGTGTGAGGGCGCGGGTTAGTGTTAGCGTACGGGTGAGGGTCAGGCTTCGGGGAAGGGTTAGGTTTAGGGTTCGGGCTAGGGTTAGGGTTAGGGGACGGGGACGGTTTAGGGTCCAGGTGAGGGTACGGCAACGCTGTAGGGGGAGCGTGCGTGTGAGGGCACGGGTTAGTGTTAGCGTACGGGTTAGGATTAGGGGACGGGTGAGGGTCAGGCTTCGGGGAAGGGTTAGGGTTAGGGTTCGGGCTAGGGTTAGGGTTAGGGTTAGGGGACGGTTTAGGGTCCAGGTGAGGGTACGGCAACGCTTTAGGGGGAGCGTGCGTGTGAGGGCGTGGGTTAGTGTTAGCGTACAGGTTAGGATTAGGGGACGGGTGAGGGTCAGGCTTCGGGGAAGGGTTAGGGTTAGGGTTCGGGCTAGGGTTAGGGTTAGGGGACGGGGACGGTTTAGGGTCCAGGTGAGGGTACGGCAACGCTTTAGGGGGAGCGTGCGTGTGAGAGCGCGGGTTAGTGTTAGCGTACGGCTTAGGATTAGGGGACGGGTGAGGGTCAGGCTTCGCGGAAGGGTTAGGGTTAGGGTTCGGGCTAGGGTTAGGGTTAGGGGACGGGGACGGTTTAGGGTCCAGGTGAGGGTACGGCAACGCTTTAGGGGGAGCGTGCGTGTGAGGACGTGGGTTAGTGTTAGCGTACGGGTTACGATTAGGGGACGGGTGAGGATCAGGCTTCGGGGAAGGGTTAGGGTTAGGGTTTGGGCTAGGGTTAGAGTTAGGGGACGGGGACGGTTTAGGGTCCAGGTGAGGGTACGGCAACGCTTTAGGGGGAGCGTGCGTGTGAGGGCGCGGGTTAGTGTTAGCGTACGGGTTAGGATTAGGGGACGGGTGAGGGTCAGGCTTCGGGGAAGGGTTAGGGTTAGGGTTCGGGCTAGGGTTAGGGTTAGGGGACGGGGACGGTTTAGGGTCCAGGTGAGGGTACGGCAACGCTTTAGGGGGAGCGTGCGTGTGAGGGCGCGGGTTAGTGTTAGCGTACGGGTTAGGATTAGGGGACGGGTGAGGGTCAGGCTTCGGGGAAGGGTTAGGGTTACGGTTCGGGCTAGGGTTAGGGTTAGGGGACGGGGACGGTTTAGGGTCCAGGTGAGGGTACGGCAACGCTTTAGGGGGAGCGTGCGTGTGAGGGCGCGGGTTAGTGTTAGCGTACGGGTTAGGATTAGGGGACGGGTGAGGGTCAGGCTTCGGGGAAGGGTTAGGTATAGGGTTCGGGCTAGGGTTAGGGTTAGGGTTAGGGGACGGATTAGGGTCCAGGTGAGGGTACGACAACGTTTTAGGGGGAGCGTCCGTGTGAGGGCGTGGGTTAGTGTTAGCGTACGGGTTAGGATTAGGGGACGGGTGAGGGTCAGGCTTCGGGGAAGGGTTAGGGTTAGGGTTCGGGCTAGGGTTAGGGTTAGGGGACGGGGACGGTTTAGGGTCCAGGTGAGGGTACGGCAACGCTCTAGGGGGAGCGTGCGTGTGAGGGCGCGGGTTAGTGTTAGCGTACGGGTTAGGATTAGGGGACGGGTGAGGGTCAGGCTTCGGGGAAGGGTTAGGGTTAGGGTTCGGGCTAGGGTTAGGGTTAGGGGACGGGGACGGTTTAGGGTCCAGGTGAGGGTACGGCAACGCTTTAGGGGGAGCGTGCGTGAGAGGGCGCGGGTTAGTGTTAGCGTACGGGTTAGGATTAGGGGACGGGTGAGGGTCAGGCTTCGGGGAAGGGTTAGGGTTAGGGTTCGGGCTAGGGTTAGGGTTAGGGGACGGGGACGGTTTAGGGTCCAGGTGAGGGTACGGCAACGCTTTAGGGGGAGCGTGCGTGTGAGGGCGCGGGTTAGTGTTAGCGTACGGGTTAGGATTAGGGGACAGGTGAGGGTCAGGCTTCGGGGAAGGGTTAGGGTTAGGGTTCGGGCTAGGGTTAGGGTTAGGGGACGGGGACGGTTTAGGGTCCAGGTGAGGGTACGGCAACGCTTTAGGGGGAGCGTGCGTGTGAGGGCGCGGGTTAGTGTTAGCGTACGGGTTAGGATTAGGGGACGGGTGAGGGTCAGGCTTCGGGGAAGGGTTAGGGTTAGGGTTCCGGCTAGGGTTAGGGTTAGGGGACGGGGACGGTTTAGGGTCCAGGTGAGGGTACGGCAACGCTGTAGGGGGAGCGTGCGTGTGAGGGCGCGTGTTAGTGTTAGCGTACGGGTTAGGATTAGGGGACGGGTGAGGGTCAGGCTTCGGGGAAGGGTTAGGGTTAGGGTTCGGGCTAGAGTTAGGGTTAGGGGACGGGGACGGTTTAGGGTCCAGGTGAGGGTACGGCAACGCTTTAGGGGGAGCGTGCGTGTGAGGGCGCGGGTTAGTGTTAGCGTACGGGTTAGGATTAGGGGACAGGTGAGGGTCAGGCTTCGGGGAAGGGTTAGGGTTAGGGTTCGGGCTAGGGTTAGAGTTAGGGGACGGGGACGGTTTAGGGTCCAGGTGAGGGTACGGCAACGCTTTAGGGGGAGCGTGCGTGTGAGGGCGCGGGTTAGTGTTAGCGTACGGGTGAGGGTCAGGCTTCGGGGAAGGGTTAGGGTTAGGGTTCGGGCTAGGGTTAGGGTTAGGGGACGGGGACGGTTTAGGGTCCAGGTGAGGGTACGGCAACGCTTTAGGGGGAGCGTGCGTGTGAGGGCGTGGGTTAGTGTTAGCGTACGGGTTAGGATTAGCGGACGGGTGAGGGTCAGGCTTCGGGGAAGGGTTAGGGTTAGGGTTCGGGCTAGGGTTAGGGTTAGGGGACGGGGACGGTTTAGGGTCCAGGTGAGGGTACGGCAACGCTGTAGGGGGAGCGTGCGTGTGAGGGCGTGGGTTAGTGTTAGCGTACGGGTTAGGATTAGGGGACGGGTGAGGGTCAGGCTTCGGGGAAGGGTTAGGGTTAGGGTTCGGGCTAGGGTTAGGGTTAGGGTTAGGGGACGGTTTAGGGTCCAGGTGAGGGTACGGCAACGCTTTAGGGGGAGCGTGCGTGTGAGGGCGCGGGTTAGTGTTAGCGTACGGGTTAGGATTAGGGGACGGGTGAGGGTCAGGCTTCGGGGAAGGGTTAGGGTTAGGGTTCGGGCTAGGGTTAGGGTTAGGGGACGGGGACGGTTTAGGGTCCAGGTGAGGGTACGGCAACGCTTTAGGGGGAGCGTGCGTGTGAGGGCGTGGGTTAGTGTTAGCGTACGGGTTAGGATTAGGGGACGGGTGAGGGTCAGGCTTCGGGGAAGGGTTAGGGTTAGGGTTCGGGCTAGGGTTAGGGTTAGGGGACGGGGACGGTTTAGGGTCCAGGTGAGGGTACGGCAACGCTTTAGGGGGAGCGTGCGTGTGAGGGCGCGGGTTAGTGTTAGCGTACGGCTTAGGATTAGGGGACGGGTGAGGGTCAGGCTTCGCGGAAGGTTTAGGGTTAGGGTTCGGGCTAGGGTTAGGGTTAGGGGACGGGGACGGTTTAGGGTCCAGGTGAGGGTACGGCAACGCTTTAGGGGGAGCGTGCGTGTGAGGACGTGGGTTAGTGTTAGCGTACGGGTTACGATTAGGGGACGGGTGAGGATCAGGCTTCGGGGAAGGGTTAGGGTTAGGGTTTGGGCTAGGGTTAGAGTTAGGGGACGGGGACGGTTTAGGGTCCAGGTGAGGGTACGGCAACGCTTTAGGGGGAGCGTGCGTGTGAGGGCGCGGGTTAGTGTTAGCGTACGGGTTAGGATTAGGGGACGGGTGAGGGTCAGGCTTCGGGGAAGGGTTAGGGTTAGGGTTCGGGCTAGGGTTAGGGTTAGGGGACGGGGACGGTTTAGGGTCCAGATGAGGGTACGGCAACGCTTTAGGGGGAGCGTGCGTGTGAGGGCGCGGGTTAGTGTTAGCGTACGGGTTAGGATTAGGGGACGGGTGAGGGTCAGGCTTCGGGGAAGGGTTAGGGTTACGGTTCGGGCTAGGGTTAGGGTTAGGGGACGGGGACGGTTTAGGGTCCAGGTGAGGGTACGGCAACGCTTTAGGGGGAGCGTGCGTGAGAGGGCGCGGGTTAGTGTTAGCGTACGGGTTAGGATTAGGGGACGGGTGAGGGTCAGGCTTCGGGGAAGGGTTAGGTATAGGGTTCGGGCTAGGGTTAGGGTTAGGGTTAGGGGACGGATTAGGGTCCACGTGAGGGTACGGCAACGTTTTAGGGGGAGCGTCCGTGTGAGGGCGTGGGTTAGTGTTAGCGTACGGGTTAGGATTAGGGGACGGGTGAGGGTCAGGCTTCGGGGAAGGGTTAGGGTTAGGGTTCGGGCTAGGGTTAGGGTTAGGGGACGGGGACGGTTTAGGGTCCAGGTGAGGGTACGGCAACGCTCTAGGGGGAGCGTGCGTGTGAGGGCGCGGGTTAGTGTTAGCGTACGGGTTAGGATTAGGGGACGGGTGAGGGTCAGGCTTCGGGGAAGGGTTAGGGTTAGGGTTCGGGCTAGGGTTAGGGTTAGGGGACGGGGACGGTTTAGGGTCCAGGTGAGGGTACGGCAACGCTTTAGGGGGAGCGTGCGTGAGAGGGCGCGGGTTAGTGTTAGCGTACGGGTTAGGATTAGGGGACGGGTGAGGGTCAGGCTTCGGGGAAGGGTTAGGTATAGGGTTCGGGCTAGGGTTAGGGTTAGGGTTAGGGGACGGATTAGGGTCCACGTGAGGGTACGGCAACGTTTTAGGGGGAGCGTCCGTGTGAGGGCGTGGGTTAGTGTTAGCGTACGGGTTAGGATTAGGGGACGGGTGAGGATCAGGCTTCGGGGAAGGGTTAGGGTTAGGGTTTGGGCTAGGGTTAGAGTTAGGGGACGGGGACGGTTTAGGGTCCAGGTGAGGGTACGGCAACGCTTTAGGGGGAGCGTGCGTGTGAGGGCGCGGGTTAGTGTTAGCGTACGGGTTAGGATTAGGGGACGGGTGAGAGTCAGGCTTCGGGGAAGGGTTAGGGTTAGGGTTCGGGCTAGGGTTAGGGTTAGGGGACGGGGACGGTTTAGGGTCCAGATGAGGGTACGGCAACGCTTTAGGGGGAGCGTGCGTGTGAGGGCGCGGGTTAGTGTTAGCGTACGGGTTAGGATTAGGGGACGGGTGAGGGTCAGGCTTCGGGGAAGGGTTAGGGTTACGGTTCGGGCTAGGGTTAGGGTTAGGGGACGGGGACGGTTTAGGGTCCAGGTGAGGGTACGGCAACGCTTTAGGGGGAGCGTGCGTGAGAGGGCGCGGGTTAGTGTTAGCGTACGGGTTAGGATTAGGGGACGGGTGAGGGTCAGGCTTCGGGGAAGGGTTAGGTATAGGGTTCGGGCTAGGGTTAGGGTTAGGGTTAGGGGACGGATTAGGGTCCACGTGAGGGTACGGCAACGTTTTAGGGGGAGCGTCCGTGTGAGGGCGTGGGTTAGTGTTAGCGTACGGGTTAGGATTAGGGGACGGGTGAGGGTCAGGCTTCGGGGAAGGGTTAGGGTTAGGGTTCGGGCTAGGGTTAGGGTTAGGGGACGGGGACGGTTTAGGGTCCAGGTGAGGGTACGGCAACGCTCTAGGGGGAGCGTGCGTGTGAGGGCGCGGGTTAGTGTTAGCGTACGGGTTAGGATTAGGGGACGGGTGAGGGTCAGGCTTCGGGGAAGGGTTAGGGTTAGGGTTCGGGCTAGGGTTAGGGTTAGGGGACGGGGACGGTTTAGGGTCCAGGTGAGGGTACGGCAACGCTTTAGGGGGAGCGTGCGTGAGAGGGCGCGGGTTAGTGTTAGCGTACGGGTTAGGATTAGGGGACGGGTGAGGGTCAGGCTTCGGGGAAGGGTTAGGGTTAGGGTTCGGGCTAGGGTTAGGGTTAGGGGACGGGGACGGTTTAGGGTCCAGGTGAGGGTACGGCAACGCTTTAGGGGGAGCGTGCGTGTGAGGGCGCGGGTTAGTGTTAGCGTACGGGTTAGGATTAGGGGACAGGTGAGGGTCAGGCTTCGGGGAAGGGTTAGGGTTAGGGTTCGGGCTAGGGTTAGGGTTAGGGGACGGGGACGGTTTAGGGTCCAGGTGAGGGTACGGCAACGCTTTAGGGGGAGCGTGCGTGTGAGGGCGCGGGTTAGTGTTAGCGTACGGGTTAGGATTAGGGGACGGGTGAGGGTCAGGCATCGGGGAAGGGTTAGGGTTAGGGTTCCGGCTAGGGTTAGGGTTAGGGGACGGGGACGGTTTAGGGTCCAGGTGAGGGTACGGCAACGCTGTAGGGGGAGCGTGTGTGTGAGGGCGCGTGTTAGTGTTAGCGTACGGGTTAGGATTAGGGGACGGGTGAGGGTCAGGCTTCGGGGAAGGGTTAGGGTTAGGGTTCGGGCTAGGGTTAGGGTTAGGGGACGGGGACGGTTTAGGGTCCAGGTGAGGGTACGGCAACGCTTTAGGGGGAGCGTGCGTGTGAGGGCGCGGGTTAGTGTTAGCGTACGGGTTAGGATTAGGGGACAGGTGAGGGTCAGGCTTCGGGGAAGGGTTAGGGTTAGGGTTCGGGCTAGGGTTAGAGTTAGGGGACGGGGACGGTTTAGGGTCCAGGTGAGGGTACGGCAACGCTTTAGGGGGAGCGTGCGTGTGAGGGCGCGGGTTAGTGTTAGCGTACGGGTGAGGGTCAGGCTTCGGGGAAGGGTTAGGGTTAGGGTTCGGGCTAGGGTTAGGGTTAGGGGACGGGGATGGTTTAGGGTCCAGGTGAGGGTACGGCAACGCTGTAGGGGGAGCGTGCGTGTGAGGGCACGGGTTAGTGTTAGCGTACGGGTTAGGATTAGGGGACGGGTGAGGGTCAGGCTTCGGGGAAGGGTTAGGGTTAGGTTTCGGGCTAGGGTTAGGGTTAGGGTTAGGGGACGGTTTAGGGTCCAGGTGAGGGTACGGCAACGCTTTAGGGGGAGCGTGCGTGTGAGGGCGTGGGTTAGTGTTAGCGTACGGGTTAGGATTAGGGGATGGGTGAGGGTCAGGCTTCGGGGAAGGGTTAGGGTTAGGGTTCGGGCTAGGGTTAGGGTTAGGGGACGGGGACGGTTTAGGGTCCAGGTGAGGGTACGGCAACGCTTTAGGGGGAGCGTGCGTGTGAGGGCGCGGGTTAGTGTTAGCGTACGGGTTAGGATTAGGGGACGGGTGAGGGTCAGGCTTCGGGGAAGGGCTAGGGTTAGGGTTCGGGCTAGGGTTAGGGTTAGGGGACGGGGACGGTTTAGGGTCCAGGTGAGGGTACGGCAACGCTTTAGGGGGAGCGTGCGTGTGAGGGCGCGGGTTAGTGTTAGCGTACGGGTTAGGATTAGGGGACGGGTGAGGGTCAGGCTTCGGGGAAGGGTTAGGGTTAGGGTTCGGGCTAGGGTTAGGGTTAGGGGACGGGGACGGTTTAGGGTCCAGGTGAGGGTACGGCAACGCTTTACGGGGAGCGTGCGTGTGAGGGCGCGGGTTAGTGTTAGCGTACGGGTTAGGATTAGGGGACGGGTGAGGGTCAGGCTTCGGGGAAGGGTTAGGGTTACGGTTCGGGCTAGGGTTAGGGTTAGGGGACGGGGACGGTTTAGGGTCCAGGTGAGGGTACGGCAACGCTTTAGGGGGAGCGTGCGTGTGAGGGCGCGGGTTAGTGTTAGCGTACGGGTTAGGATTAGGGGACGGGTGAGGGTCAGGCTTCGGGGAAGGGTTAGGGTTAGGGTTCGGGCTAGGGTTAGGGTTAGGGGACGGGGACGGTTTAGGGTCCAGGTGAGGGTACGGCAACGCTTTAGGGGGAGCGTGCATGTGAGGGCGTGGGTTAGTGTTAGCGTACGGGTTAGGATTAGGGGACGGGTGAGGGTCAGGCTTCGGGGAAGGGTTAGGGTTAGGGTTCGGGCTAGGGTTAGGGTTAGGGGAAGGGAACGGTTTAGGGTCCAGGTGAGGGTATGGCAACGCTTTAGGGGGAGCGTGCGTGTGAGGGCGCGGGTTAGTGTTAGCGTACGGGTTAGGATTAGGGGACGGGTGAGGGTCAGGCTTCGGGGAAGGGTTAGGGTTAGGGTTCGGGCTAGGGTTAGGGTTAGGGGACGGGGACGGTTTAGGGTCCAGGTGAGGGTACGGCAACGCTTTAGGGGGAGCGTGCGTGTGAGGGCGCCGGTTAGTGTTAGCGTACGGGTTAGGATTAGGGGACGGGTGAGGGTCAGGCTTCGGGGAAGTGTTCGGGTTAGGGTTCGGGCAAGGGTTAGGGTTAGGGGACGGGGACGGTTTAGGGTCCAGGTGAGGGTATGGGAACGCTTTTGGGGGAGCGTGCGTGTGAGGGCGCGGGTTAGTGTTAGCGTACGGGTTAGGATTAGGGGACGGGTGAGGGTCAGGCTTCGGGGAAGGGTTAGGGTTAGGGTTCGGGCTAGGGTTAGGGTTAGGGGACGGGGACGGTTTAGGGTCCAGGTGAGGGTACGGCTACGCTTTAGGGGTAGCGTGCGTGTGAGGGCGCGGGTTAGTGTTAGCGTACGTGTTAGGATTAGGGGATGGGTGAGGGTCAGGCTTCGGGGAAGGGTTAGGGTTAGGGTTCGGGCTAGGGTTAGGGTTAGGGGACGGGGACGGTTTAGGCTCCAGGTGAGGGTACGGCAACGCTTTAGGGGGAGCGTGCGTGTGAGGGCGCGGGTTAGTGTTAGCGTACGGGTTAGGATTAGGGGACGGGTGAGGGTCAGGCTTCGGGGAAGGGTTAGGGTTAGGGTTTGGGCTAGGGTTAGGGTTAGGGGACGGGGACGGTTTAGGGTCCAGGTGAGGGTACGGCAACGCTTTACGGGAAGCGTGCGTGTGAGGGCGCGGGTTAGTGTTAGCGTACGGGTTAGGATTAGGGGACGGGTGAGGTTCAGGCTTCGGGGAAGGGTTCGGGTTAGGGTTCTGGCTAGGGTTAGGGTTAGGTGACGGGGACGGTTTAGGGTCCAGGTGAGGGTATGGCAACGCTTTAGGGGGAGCGTGCGTGTGAGGGCGCGGGTTAGTGTTAGCGTAAGGGTTAGGATTAGGGGACGGGTGAGGGTCAGGCTTCGGGGAAGGGTTAGGGTTAGGGTTCGGGCTAGGGTTAGGGTTAGGGGACGGGGACGGTTTAGGGTCCAGGTGAGGGTACGGCAACGCTTTAGGGGGAGCGTGCGTGTGAGGGCGCGGGTTAGTGTTAGCGTACGGGTTAGGATTAGGGGACGGGTGAGGGTCAGGCTTCGGGGAAGGGTTAGGGTTAGGGTTCCGGCTAGGGTTAGGGTTAGGGGACGGGGACGGTTTAGGGTCCAGGTGAGGGTACGGCAACGCTTTAGGGGGAGCGTGCGTGTGAGGGCGCGAGTTAGTGTTAGCGTACGGGTTAGGATTAGGGGACGGGTGAGGGTCAGGCTTCGGGGAAGGGTTAGGGTTAGGGTTCGGGCTAGGGTTAGGTTTAGGGGACGGGGACGGTTTAGGGTCCAGGTGAGGGTACGGCAACGCTTTAGGGGGAGCGTGCGTGTGAGGGCGCGGGTTAGTGTTAGCGTACGGGTTAGGATTAGGGGACGGGTGAGGGTCAGGCTTCGGGGAAGTGTTAGGGTTAGGGTTCGGGCTAGGGTTAGGGTTAGGGGACGGGGACGGTTTAGGGTCCAGGTGAGGGTACGGCAACGCTTTAGGGGGAGCGTGCAGGTGAGGGCGCGGGTTAGTGTTAGCGTACGGGTTAGGATTAGGGGATGTGTGAGGGTCAGGCTTCGGGGAAGGGTTAGGGTTAGGGTTCGGGCTAGGGTTAGGGTTAGGGGACGGGGACGGTTTAGGGTCCAGGTGAGGGTACGGCAACGCTTTAGGGGGAGCGTGCGTGTGAGGGCGCGGGTTAGTGTTAGCGTACGGGTTAGGATTAGGGGACGGGTGAGGGTCAGGCTTCGGGGAAGGGTTAGGGTTAGGGTTCGGGCTAGGGTTAGGGTTAGGGGACGGGGACGGTTTAGGGTCCAGGTGAGGGTACGGCAACGCTTTACGGGGAGCGTGCGTGTGAGGGCGCGGGTTAGTGTTAGCGTACGGGTTAGGATTAGGGGACGGGTGAGGGTCAGGCTTCGGGGAAGGGTTAGGGTTACGGTTCGGGCTAGGGTTAGGGTTAGGGGACGGGGACGGTTTAGGGTCCAGGTGAGGGTACGGCAACGCTTTAGGGGGAGCGTGCGTGTGAGGGCGCGGGTTAGTGTTAGCGTACGGGTTAGGATTAGGGGACGGGTGAGGGTCAGGCTTCGGGGAAGGGTTAGGGTTAGGGTTCGGGCTAGGGTTAGGGTTAGGGGACGGGGACGGTTTAGGGTCCAGGTGAGGGTACGGCAACGCTTTAGGGGGAGCGTGCATGTGAGGGCGTGGGTTAGTGTTAGCGTACGGGTTAGGATTAGGGGACGGGTGAGGGTCAGGCTTCGGGGAAGGGTTAGGGTTAGGGTTCGGGCTAGGGTTAGGGTTAGGGGAAGGGAACGGTTTAGGGTCCAGGTGAGGGTATGGCAACGCTTTAGGGGGAGCGTGCGTGTGAGGGCGCGGGTTAGTGTTAGCGTACGGGTTAGGATTAGGGGACGGGTGAGGGTCAGGCTTCGGGGAAGGGTTAGGGTTAGGGTTCGGGCTAGGGTTAGGGTTAGGGGACGGGGACGGTTTAGGGTCCAGGTGAGGGTACGGCAACGCTTTAGGGGGAGCGTGCGTGTGAGGGCGCCGGTTAGTGTTAGCGTACGGGTTAGGATTAGGGGACGGGTGAGGGTCAGGCTTCGGGGAAGTGTTCGGGTTAGGGTTCGGGCAAGGGTTAGGGTTAGGGGACGGGGACGGTTTAGGGTCCAGGTGAGGGTATGGGAACGCTTTTGGGGGAGCGTGCGTGTGAGGGCGCGGGTTAGTGTTAGCGTACGGGTTAGGATTAGGGGACGGGTGAGGGTCAGGCTTCGGGGAAGGGTTAGGGTTAGGGTTCGGGCTAGGGTTAGGGTTAGGGGACGGGGACGGTTTAGGGTCCAGGTGAGGGTACGGCTACGCTTTAGGGGTAGCGTGCGTGTGAGGGCGCGGGTTAGTGTTAGCGTACGTGTTAGGATTAGGGGATGGGTGAGGGTCAGGCTTCGGGGAAGGGTTAGGGTTAGGGTTCGGGCTAGGGTTAGGGTTAGGGGACGGGGACGGTTTAGGCTCCAGGTGAGGGTACGGCAACGCTTTAGGGGGAGCGTGCGTGTGAGGGCGCGGGTTAGTGTTAGCGTACGGGTTAGGATTAGGGGACGGGTGAGGGTCAGGCTTCGGGGAAGGGTTAGGGTTAGGGTTTGGGCTAGGGTTAGGGTTAGGGGACGGGGACGGTTTAGGGTCCAGGTGAGGGTACGGCAACGCTTTACGGGAAGCGTGCGTGTGAGGGCGCGGGTTAGTGTTAGCGTACGGGTTAGGATTAGGGGACGGGTGAGGTTCAGGCTTCGGGGAAGGGTTCGGGTTAGGGTTCTGGCTAGGGTTAGGGTTAGGTGACGGGGACGGTTTAGGGTCCAGGTGAGGGTATGGCAACGCTTTAGGGGGAGCGTGCGTGTGAGGGCGCGGGTTAGTGTTAGCGTAAGGGTTAGGATTAGGGGACGGGTGAGGGTCAGGCTTCGGGGAAGGGTTAGGGTTAGGGTTCGGGCTAGGGTTAGGGTTAGGGGACGGGGACGGTTTAGGGTCCAGGTGAGGGTACGGCAACGCTTTAGGGGGAGCGTGCGTGTGAGGGCGCGGGTTAGTGTTAGCGTACGGGTTAGGATTAGGGGACGGGTGAGGGTCAGGCTTCGGGGAAGGGTTAGGGTTAGGGTTCCGGCTAGGGTTAGGGTTAGGGGACGGGGACGGTTTAGGGTCCAGGTGAGGGTACGGCAACGCTTTAGGGGGAGCGTGCGTGTGAGGGCGCGAGTTAGTGTTAGCGTACGGGTTAGGATTAGGGGACGGGTGAGGGTCAGGCTTCGGGGAAGGGTTAGGGTTAGGGTTCGGGCTAGGGTTAGGTTTAGGGGACGGGGACGGTTTAGGGTCCAGGTGAGGGTACGGCAACGCTTTAGGGGGAGCGTGCGTGTGAGGGCGCGGGTTAGTGTTAGCGTACGGGTTAGGATTAGGGGACGGGTGAGGGTCAGGCTTCGGGGAAGTGTTAGGGTTAGGGTTCGGGCTAGGGTTAGGGTTAGGGGACGGGGACGGTTTAGGGTCCAGGTGAGGGTACGGCAACGCTTTAGGGGGAGCGTGCAGGTGAGGGCGCGGGTTAGTGTTAGCGTACGGGTTAGGATTAGGGGATGTGTGAGGGTCAGGCTTCGGGGAAGGGTTAGGGTTAGGGTTCGGGCTAGGGTTAGGGTTAGGGGACGGGGACGGTTTAGGGTCCAGGTGAGGGTACGGCAACGCTTTAGGGGGAGCGTGCGTGTGAGGGCGCGGGTTAGTGTTAGCGTACGGGTTAGGATTAGGGGATGTGTGAGGGTCAGGCTTCGGGGAAGGGTTAG
The DNA here is from genome assembly GCF_949987515.2 of Delphinus delphis. NCBI lineage: Eukaryota > Metazoa > Chordata > Mammalia > Artiodactyla > Delphinidae > Delphinus > Delphinus delphis. The sequence goes on from NC_082686.1 coordinate 144,291,197, forward strand.
GGTTAGGGTTCGGGCTAGGGTTAGGGTTAGGGGACGGGGACGGTTTAGGGTCCAGGTGAGGGTACGGCAACGCTTTAGGGGGAGCGTGCGTGTGAGGGCGCGGGTTAGTGTTAGCGTACGGGTTAGGATTAGGGGATGTGTGAGGGTCAGGCTTCGGGGAAGGGTTAGGGTTAGGGTTCGGGCTAGGGTTAGGGTTAGGGGACGGGGACGGTTTAGGGTCCAGGTGAGGGTACGGCAACGCTTTAGGGGGAGCGTGCGTGTGAGGGAGCGGGTTAGTGTTAGCGTACGGGTTAGGATTAGGGGTCGGGTGAGGGTCAGGCTTCGGGGAAGGGTTAGGGTTAGGGTTTGGGCTAGGGTTAGGGTTAGGGGACGGGGACGGTTTAGGGTCCAGTTGAGGGTACGGCAACGCTTTACGGGAAGCGTGCGTGTGAGGGCGCGGGTTAGTGTTAGCGTACGGGTTAGGATTAGGGGACGGGTGAGGGTCAGGCTTCGGGGAAGGGTTCGGGTTAGGGTTCGGGCTAGGGTTAGGGTTAGGGGACGGGGACGGTTTAGGGTCCAGGTGAGGGTACGGCAACGCTTTAGGGGGAGCGTGCGTGTGAGGGCGTGGGTTAGTGTTAGCGTACGGGTTAGGATTAGGGGACGGGTGAGGGTCAGGCTTCGGGGAAGAGTTAGGGTTAGGGTTCGGGCTAGGGTGAGTGTTAGGGGATGGGGACGGTTTAGGGTCCAGGTGAGGGTACGGCAACGCTTTAGAGGGAGCGTGCGTGTGAGCGCGCGGGTTAGTGTTAGCGTACGGGTTAGGATTAGGGGACGGGTGAGGGTCAGGCTTCGGGGAAGTGTTAGGGTTAGGGTTCAGGCTAGGGTTAGGTTTAGGGGACGGGGACGGTTTAGAGTCCAGGTGAGGGTACGGCAACGCTTTAGGGGGAGCGAGCGTGTGAGGGTGCGAGTTAGTGTTAGCGTACGGGTTAGGATTAGGGGACGGGTGAGGGTCAGGCTTCGGGGAAGGGTTAGGGTTAGGGTTCGGGCTAGGGTTAGGGTTAGGGGACGGGGACGGTTTAGGGTCCAGGTGAGGGTACGGCAACGCTTTAGGGGGAGCGTGCGTGTGAGGGCGCAGGTTAGTGTTAGCGTACGGGTTAGGATTAGGGGACGGGTGAGGGTCAGGCTTCGGGGAAGGGTTAGGGTTAGGGTTCGGGCTAGGGTTAGGGTAAGGGGACGGGGACGGTTTAGGGACAAGGTGAGGGTACGGCAACGCTTTAGGGGGAGCGTGCGTGTGAGGGCGTGGGTTACTGTTAGCGTACGGGTTAGGATTATGGGACGGGTGAGGGTCAGGCTTCGGGGAAGGGTTAGGGTTAGGGTTCGGGCTAGGGTTAGGGTTAGGGGATGGGGACGGTTTAGGGTCCAGGTGAGGGTACGGCAACGCTTTAGGGGGAGCGTGCGTGTGAGGGCGCGGGTTAGTGTTAGCGTACGGGTTAGGATTAGGGGACGGGTGAGGGTCAGGCTTCGGGGAAGGGTTAGGGTTAGGGTTCGGGCTAGGGTTAGGGTTAGGGGACGGGGACGGTTTAGGGTCCAGGTGAGGGTACGGCAACGCTTTAGGGGGAGCGTGCGTGTGAGGGTGCGGGTTAGTGTTAGCGTACGGGTTAGGATTAGGGGACGGGTGAGGGTCAGGCTTCGGGGAAGGGTTAGGGTTAGGGTTCGGGCTAGGGTTAGGGTTAGGGGACGGGGACGGTTTAGGGTCCAGGTGAGGGTACGGCAACGCTTTAGGGGGAGCGTGCGTGTGAGGGCGCGGGTTAGTTTTAACGTACGGTTTAGGATTAGGGGACGGGTGAGGGTCAGGCTTCGGGGAAGGGTTAGGGTTAGGGTTCGGGCTAGGGTTAGGGTTAGGGGACGGGGACGGTTTAGGGTCCAGGTGAGGGTACGGCAACGCTTTAGGGGGAGCGTGCGTGTGCGGGCGCGGGTTAGTGTTAGCGTACGGGTTAGGATTAGGGGACGGGTGAGGGTCAGCCTTCGGGGAAGGGTTAGGGTTAGGGTTCGGGCTAGGGTTAGGGTTAGGGGACGGGGACGGTTTAGGGTCCAGGTGAGGGTACGGCAACGCTTTAGGGGGAGCGTGCGTGTGAGGGCGCGGGTTAGTGTTAGCGTACGGGTTAGGATTAGGGGACGGGTGAGGGTCAGGCTTCGGTGAAGGGTTAGGGTTAGGGTTCAGGCTAGGGTTAGGGTTAGGGAACGGGGACGGTTTAGGGTCCAGGTGAGGGTCGGCAACGCTTTAGGGGGAGCGTGCGTGTGAGGGCGCGGGTTAGTGTTAGCGTACGGGTTAAGATTAGGGGACGGGTGAGGGTCAGGCTTCGGGGAAGGGTTAGGGATAGGGTTCGGGCTACAGTTAGGGTTAGGGGACGGGGACGGTTTAGGGTCCAGGTGAGGGTACGGCAACGCTTTAGGGGGAGCGTGCGTGTGAGGGCGCGGGTTAGTGTTAGCGTACGGGTTAGGATTAGGGGACGGGTGAGGGTCAGGCTTCGGGGAAGGGTTAGGGTTAGGGTTCGGGCTAGGGTTAGGGTTAGGGGACGGGGACTGTTTAGGGTCCAGGTGAGGGTACGGCAACGCTTTAGGGGGAGCGTGCGTGTGAGGGCGCGGGTTAGTGTTAGCGTACGGGTTAGGATTAGGGGACGGGTGAGGGTCAGGCTTCGGGGAAGGTTTAGGGTTAGGGTTCGGGCTAGGGTTAGGGTTAGGGGACGGGGACGGTTTAGGGTCCAGGTGAGGGTACGGCAACGCTTTAGGGGGAGCGTGCGTGTGAGGGCGTGAGTTAGTGTTAGCGTACGGGTTAGGATTAGGGGACGGGTGAGGGTCAGGCTTCAGGGAAGGGTTAGGGTTAGGGTTCGGGCTAGGGTTAGGGTTAGGGGACGGGGACGGTTTAGCGTCCAGGTGAGGGTACGGCAACGCTTTAGGGGGAGCGTGCGTGTGAGGGCGTGGGTTAGTGTTAGCGTACGGGTTAGGATTAGGGGACGGGTGAGGGTCAGGCTTCGGGGAAGGGTTAGGGTTAGGGTTCGGGCTAGGGTTAGTGTTAGGGGACGGGGACGGTTTAGGGTCCAGGTGAGGGTACGGCAACGCTTTAGGGGGCGCGTGCGTGTGAGGGCACGGGTTAGTGTTAGCGTACGGGTTAGGATTAGGGGACGGGTGAGGGTCAGGCTTCGGGGAAGGGTTAGGGTTAGGGTTTGGGCTAGGGTTAGGGTTAGGGGACGGGGACGGTTTAGGGTCCAGGTGAGGGTACGGCAACGCTTTAGGGGGAGCGTGCGTGTGAGGGCGCGGGTTAGTGTTAGCGTACGGGTTAGGATTAGGGGACGGGTGAGGGTCAGGCTTCGGGGAAGGTTTAGGGTTAGGGTTCGGGCTAGGGTTAGGGTTAGGGGACGGGGACGGTTTAGGGTCCAGGTGAGGGTACGGCAACGCTTTAGGGGGAGCGTGCGTGTGAGGGCGCGGGTTAGTGTTCGCGTACTGGTTAGGATTTGGGGACGGGTGAGGGTCAGGCTTCGGGGAAGGGTTAGGGTTAGGGTTCGGGCTAGGGTTAGGGTTAGGGGATGGGGACGGTTTAGGGTCCAGGTGAGGGTACGGCAACGCTTTAGGTGAAGCGTGCGTGTGAGGGCGCGGGTTAGTGTTAGCGTACGGGTTAGGATTAGGGGACGGGTGAGGGTCAGGCTTCGGGGAAGGGTTCGGGTTAGGGTTCGGGCTAGGGTTAGGGTTAGGGGACGGGGACGGTTTAGGGTCCAGGTGAGGGTACGGCAACGCTTTAGGGGGAGCGTGCGTGTGAGGGCGCGGGTTAGTGTTAGCGTACGGGTTAGGATTAGGGGACGGGTGAGGGTCAGGCTTCGGGGAAGGTTTAGGGTTAGGGTTCGGGCTAGGGTTAGGGTTAGGGGACGGGGACGGTTTAGGGTCCAGGTGAGGGTACGGCAACGCTTTAGGGGGAGCGTGCGTGTGAGGGCGCGGGTTAGTGTTCGCGTACTGGTTAGGATTTGGGGACGGGTGAGGGTCAGGCTTCGGGGAAGGGTTAGGGTTAGGGTTCGGGCTAGGGTTAGGGTTAGGGGATGGGGACGGTTTAGGGTCCAGGTGAGGGTACGGCAACGCTTTAGGTGAAGCGTGCGTGTGAGGGCGCGGGTTAGTGTTAGCGTACGGGTTAGGATTAGGGGACGGGTGAGGGTCAGGCTTCGGGGAAGGGTTCGGGTTAGGGTTCGGGCTAGGGTTAGGGTTAGGGGACGGGGACGGTTTAGGGTCCAGGTGAGGGTACGGCAACGCTTTAGGGGGAGCGTGCGTGTGAGGGCGCGGGTTAGTGTTAGCGTACGGGTTAGGATTAGGGGACGGGTGAGGGTCAGGCTTCGGGGAAGGGTTAGGGTTAGGGTTCGGGCTAGGGTTAGGGTTAGGGGACGGGGACGGTTTAGAGTCCAGGTGAGGGTACGGCAACGCTTTAGGGGGAGCGTGCATGTGAGGGCGTGGGTTAGTGTTAGCGTACGGGTTAGGATTAGGGGACGGGTGAGGGTCAGGCTTCGGGGAAGGGTTAGGGTTAGGGTTCGGGCTAGGGTTAGGGTTAGGGGATGGGGACGGTTTAGGGTCCAGGTGAGGGTACGGCAATGCTTTAGGGGGAGCGTGCGTGTGAGGGCGCGGGTTAGTGTTAGCGTACGGGTTAGGATTAGGGGACGGGTGAGGGTCAGGCTTCGGGGAAGTGTTAGGGTTAGGGTTCGGGCTAGGGTCAGGGTTAGGGGACGGGGACGGTTTAGGCTCCAGGTGAGGGTACGGCAACGCTTTAGGGGGAGCGTGCGTGTGAGGGTGCGGGTTAGTGTTAGCGTACGGGTTAGGATTAGGGGACGGGTGAGGGTCAGGCTTCGGGGAAGGGTTAGGGTTAGGGTTCGGGCTAGGGTTAGGGTTAGGGGACGGGGACGGTTTAGGGTCCAGGTGAGGGTACGGCAACACTTTAGGGGGAGCGTGCGTGTGCGGGCGCGTGTTAGTGTTAGCGTACGGGTTAGGATTAGGGGACGGGTGAGGGTCAGGCTTCGGGGAAGGGATAGGGTTAGGGTTCGGGCTAGGGTTAGGGTTAGGGGACGGGGACGGTTTAGGGTCCAGGTGAGGGTACGGCAACGCTTTAGGGGGAGCGTGCGTGTGAGGGCGCGGGTTAGTGTTAGCGTACGGGTTAGGATTAGGGGACGGGTGAGGGTCAGGCTTCGGGGAAGGTTTAGGGTTAGGGTTCGGGCTAGGGTTAGGGTTAGGGGACGGGGACGGTTTAGGGTCCAGGTGAGGGTACGGCAACGCTTTAGGGGGAGCGTGCGTGTGAGGGCACGGGTTAGTGTTAGCGTACGGGTTAGGATTAGGGGACGGGTGAGGGTCAGGCTTCGGGGAAGGGTTAGGGTTAGGGTTTGGGCTAGGGTTAGGGTTAGGGGACGGGGACGGTTTAGGGTCCAGGTGAGGGTACGGCAACGCTTTAGGGGGAGCGTGCGTGTGAGGGCGCGGGTTAGTGTTAGCGTACGGGTTAGGATTAGGGGACGGGTGAGGGTCAGGCTTCGGGGAAGGTTTAGGGTTAGGGTTCGGGCTAGGGTTAGGGTTAGGGGACGGGGACGGTTTAGGGTCCAGGTGAGGGTACGGCAACGCTTTAGGGGGAGCGTGCGTGTGAGGGCGCGGGTTAGTGTTCGCGTACTGGTTAGGATTTGGGGACGGGTGAGGGTCAGGCTTCGGGGAAGGGTTAGGGTTAGGGTTCGGGCTAGGGTTAGGGTTAGGGGATGGGGACGGTTTAGGGTCCAGGTGAGGGTACGGCAACGCTTTAGGGGAAGCGTGCGTGTGAGGGCGCGGGTTAGTGTTAGCGTACGGGTTAGGATTAGGGGACGGGTGAGGGTCAGGCTTCGGGGAAGGGTTCGGGTTAGGGTTCGGGCTAGGGTTAGGGTTAGGGGACGGGGACGGTTTAGGGTCCAGGTGAGGGTACGGCAACGCTTTAGGGGGAGCGTGCGTGTGAGGGCGCGGGTTAGTGTTAGCGTACGGGTTAGGATTAGGGGACGGGTGAGGGTCAGGCTTCGGGGAAGGGTTAGGGTTAGGGTTCGGGCTAGGGTTAGGGTTAGGGGACGGGGACGGTTTAGGGTCCAGGTGAGGGTACGGCAACGCTTTAGGGGGAGCGTGCATGTGAGGGCGTGGGTTAGTGTTAGCGTACGGGTTAGGATTAGGGGACGGGTGAGGGTCAGGCTTCGGGGAAGGGTTAGGGTTAGGGTTCGGGCTAGGGTTAGGGTTAGGGGATGGGGACGGTTTAGGGTCCAGGTGAGGGTACGGCAATGCTTTAGGGGGAGCGTGCGTGTGAGGGCGCGGGTTAGTGTTAGCGTACGGGTTAGGATTAGGGGACGGGTGAGGGTCAGGCTTCGGGGAAGTGTTAGGGTTAGGGTTCGGGCTAGGGTCAGGGTTAGGGGACGGGGACGGTTTAGGCTCCAGGTGAGGGTACGGCAACGCTTTAGGGGGAGCGTGCGTGTGAGGGTGCGGGTTAGTGTTAGCGTACGGGTTAGGATTAGGGGACGGGTGAGGGTCAGGCTTCGGGGAAGGGTTAGGGTTAGGGTTCGGGCTAGGGTTAGGGTTAGGGGACGGGGACGGTTTAGGGTCCAGGTGAGGGTACGGCAACACTTTAGGGGGAGCGTGCGTGTGCGGGCGCGTGTTAGTGTTAGCGTACGGGTTAGGATTAGGGGACGGGTGAGGGTCAGGCTTCGGGGAAGGGATAGGGTTAGGGTTCGGGCTAGGGTTAGGGTTAGGGGACGGGGACGGTTTAGGGTCCAGGTGAGGGTACGGCAACGCTTTAGGGGGAGCGTGCGTGTGAGGGCGCGGGTTAGTGTTAGCGTACGGGTTAGGATTAGGGGACGGGTGAGGGTCAGGCTTCGGGGAAGGGTTAGGGTTAGGGTTTGGGCTAGGGTTAGGGTTAGGGGACGGGGACGGTTTAGGGTCCAGTTGAGGGTACGGCAACGCTTTACGGGAAGCGTGCGTGTGAGGGCGCGGGTTAGTGTTAGCGTACGGGTTAGGATTAGGGGACGGGTGAGGGTCAGGCTTCGGGGAAGGGTTCGGGTTAGGGTTCGGGCTAGGGTTAGGGTTAGGGGACGGGGACGGTTTAGGGTCCAGGTGAGGGTACGGCAACGCTTTAGGGGGAGCGTGCGTGTGAGGGCGTGGGTTAGTGTTAGCGTACGGGTTAGGATTAGGGGACGGGTGAGGGTCAGGCTTCGGGGAAGAGTTAGGGTTAGGGTTCGGGCTAGGGTGAGTGTTAGGGGATGGGGACGGTTTAGGGTCCAGGTGAGGGTACGGCAACGCTTTAGAGGGAGCGTGCGTGTGAGCGCGCGGGTTAGTGTTAGCGTACGGGTTAGGATTAGGGGACGGGTGAGGGTCAGGCTTCGGGGAAGGGTTAGGGTTAGGGTTCGGGCTAGGGTTAGGGTTAGGGGACGGGGACGGTTTAGGGTCCAGGTGAGGGTACGGCAACGCTTTAGGGGGAGCGTGCGTGTGAGGGCGCAGGTTAGTGTTAGCGTACGGGTTAGGATTAGGGGACGGGTGAGGGTCAGGCTTCGGGGAAGGGTTAGGGTTAGGGTTCGGGCTAGGGTTAGGGTAAGGGGACGGGGACGGTTTAGGGACAAGGTGAGGGTACGGCAACGCTTTAGGGGGAGCGTGCGTGTGAGGGCGTGGGTTACTGTTAGCGTACGGGTTAGGATTATGGGACGGGTGAGGGTCAGGCTTCGGGGAAGGGTTAGGGTTAGGGTTCGGGCTAGGGTTAGGGTTAGGGGATGGGGACGGTTTAGGGTCCAGGTGAGGGTACGGCAACGCTTTAGGGGGAGCGTGCGTGTGAGGGCGCGGGTTAGTGTTAGCGTACGGGTTAGGATTAGGGGACGGGTGAGGGTCAGGCTTCGGGGAAGGGTTAGGGTTAGGGTTCGGGCTAGGGTTAGGGTTAGGGGACGGGGACGGTTTAGGGTCCAGGTGAGGGTACGGCAACGCTTTAGGGGGAGCGTGCGTGTGAGGGTGCGGGTTAGTGTTAGCGTACGGGTTAGGATTAGGGGACGGGTGAGGGTCAGGCTTCGGGGAAGGGTTAGGGTTAGGGTTCGGGCTAGGGTTAGGGTTAGGGGACGGGGACGGTTTAGGGTCCAGGTGAGGGTACGGCAACGCTTTAGGGGGAGCGTGCGTGTGAGGGCGCGGGTTAGTTTTAACGTACGGTTTAGGATTAGGGGACGGGTGAGGGTCAGGCTTCGGGGAAGGGTTAGGGTTAGGGTTCGGGCTAGGGTTAGGGTTAGGGGACGGGGACGGTTTAGGGTCCAGGTGAGGGTACGGCAACGCTTTAGGGGGAGCGTGCGTGTGCGGGCGCGGGTTAGTGTTAGCGTACGGGTTAGGATTAGGGGACGGGTGAGGGTCAGCCTTCGGGGAAGGGTTAGGGTTAGGGTTCGGGCTAGGGTTAGGGTTAGGGGACGGGGACGGTTTAGGGTCCAGGTGAGGGTACGGCAACGCTTTAGGGGGAGCGTGCGTGTGAGGGCGCGGGTTAGTGTTAGCGTACGGGTTAGGATTAGGGGACGGGTGAGGGTCAGGCTTCGGGGAAGGGTTAGGGTTAGGGTTCAGGCTAGGGTTAGGGTTAGGGGACGGGGACGGTTTAGGGTCCAGGTGAGGGTCGGCAACGCTTTAGGGGGAGCGTGCGTGTGAGGGCGCGGGTTAGTGTTAGCGTACGGGTTAAGATTAGGGGACGGGTGAGGGTCAGGCTTCGGGGAAGGGTTAGGGTTAGGGTTCGGGCTAGGGTTAGGGTTAGGGGACGGGGACGGTTTAGGGTCCAGGTGAGGGTACGGCAACGCTTTAGGGGGAGCGTGCGTGTGAGGGCGCGGGTTAGTGTTAGCGTACGGGTTAGGATTAGGGGACGGGTGAGGGTCAGGCTTCGGGGAAGGTTTAGGGTTAGGGTTCGGGCTAGGGTTAGGGTTAGGGGACGGGGACGGTTTAGGGTCCAGGTGAGGGTACGGCAACGCTTTAGGGGGAGCGTGCGTGTGAGGGCGTGAGTTAGTGTTAGCGTACGGGTTAGGATTAGGGGACGGGTGAGGGTCAGGCTTCAGGGAAGGGTTAGGGTTAGGGTTCGGGCTAGGGTTAGGGTTAGGGGACGGGGACGGTTTAGCGTCCAGGTGAGGGTACGGCAACGCTTTAGGGGGAGCGTGCGTGTGAGGGCGTGGGTTAGTGTTAGCGTACGGGTTAGGATTAGGGGACGGGTGAGGGTCAGGCTTCGGGGAAGGGTTAGGGTTAGGGTTCGGGCTAGGGTTAGTGTTAGGGGACGGGGACGGTTTAGGGTCCAGGTGAGGGTACGGCAACGCTTTAGGGGGAGCGTGCGTGTGACGGCGCGGGTTAGTGTTAGCGTACGGGTTAGGATTAGGGGATGGGTGAGGGTCAGGCTTCGGGGAAGGGTTAGGGTTAGGGTTCGGGCTAGGGTTAGTGTTAGGGGACGGGGACGGTTTAGGGTCCAGGTGAGGGTACGGCAACGCTTTAGGGGGCGCGTGCGTGTGAGGGCACGGGTTAGTGTTAGCGTACGGGTTAGGATTAGGGGACGGGTGAGGGTCAGGCTTCGGGGAAGGGTTAGGGTTAGGGTTTGGGCTAGGGTTAGGGTTAGGGGACGGGGACGGTTTAGGGTCCAGGTGAGGGTACGGCAACGCTTTAGGGGGAGCGTGCGTGTGAGGGCGCGGGTTAGTGTTAGCGTACGGGTTAGGATTAGGGGACGGGTGAGGGTCAGGCTTCGGGGAAGGTTTAGGGTTAGGGTTCGGGCTAGGGTTAGGGTTAGGGGACGGGGACGGTTTAGGGTCCAGGTGAGGGTACGGCAACGCTTTAGGGGGAGCGTGCGTGTGAGGGCGCGGGTTAGTGTTCGCGTACTGGTTAGGATTTGGGGACGGGTGAGGGTCAGGCTTCGGGGAAGGGTTAGGGTTAGGGTTCGGGCTAGGGTTAGGGTTAGGGGACGGGGACGGTTTAGGGTCCAGGTGAGGGTACGGCAACGCTTTAGGGGAAGCGTGCGTGTGAGGGCGCGGGTTAGTGTTAGCGTACGGGTTAGGATTAGGGGACGGGTGAGGGTCAGGCTTCGGGGAAGGGTTCGGGTTAGGGTTCGGGCTAGGGTTAGGGTTAGGGGACGGGGACGGTTTAGGGTCCAGGTGAGGGTACGGCAACGCTTTAGGGGGAGCGTGCGTGTGAGGGCGCGGGTTAGTGTTAGCGTACGGGTTAGGATTAGGGGACGGGTGAGGGTCAGGCTTCGGGGAAGGGTTAGGGTTAGGGTTCGGGCTAGGGTTAGGGTTAGGGGACGGGGACGGTTTAGGGTCCAGGTGAGGGTACGGCAACACTTTAGGGGGAGCGTGCGTGTGCGGGCGCGTGTTAGTGTTAGCTTACGGGTTAGGATTAGGGGACGGGTGAGGGTCAGGCTTCGGGGAAGGGTTAGGGTTAGGGTTCGGGCTAGGGTAAGGGTTAGGGGACGGGGACGGTTTAGGGTCCAGGTGAGGGTACGGCAACGCTTTAGGGGGAGCGTGCGTGTGAGGGCGCGGGTTAGTGTTAGCGTACGGGTTAGGATTAGGGGACGGGTGAGGTTCAGGCTTCGGGGAAGGGTTAGGGTTAGGGTTCGGGCTAGGGTTAGGGTTAGGGGACGGGGACGGTTTAGGGTCCAGGTGAGGGTACGGCAACGCTTTAGGGGGAGCGTGCGTGTGAGGGCGCGGGTTAGTGTTAGCGTACGGGTTAGGATTAGGGGACGGGTGAGGGTCAGGCTTCGGGGAAGGGTTAGGGTTAGGGTTCGGGCTACGGTTAGGGTTAGGGGACGGGGACGGTTTAGGGTCCAGGTGAGGGTACGGCAACGCTTTAGGGGGAGCGTGCGTGTGAGGGTGCGGGTTAGTGTTAGCGTACGGGTTAGGATTCGGGGACAGGTGAGGGTCAGGCTTCGGGGAAGGGTTAGGGTTAGGGTTCGGGCTAGGGTTAGGGTTAGGGGACGGGGACGGTTTAGGGTCCAGGTGAGGGTACGGCAACGCTTTAGGGGGAGCGTGCGTGTGAGGGCGCGGGTTAGTGTTAGCGTACGGGTTAGGATTAGGGGACGGGTGAGGGTCAGGCTTCGGGGAAGGGTGAGGGTTAGGGTTCGGGCTAGGGTTAGGGTTAGGGGATGGGGACGATTTAGGGTCCAGGTGAGGGTACAGCAACGCTTTAGGGGGAGCGTGCGTGTGAGGGCGCGGGTTAGTGTTAGCGTACGGGTTAGGATTAGGGGACGGGTGAGGGTCAGGCTTCGGGGAAGGGTTAGGGTTAGGGTTCGGGCTAGGGTTAGGGTTAGGGGACGGGGACGGTTTAGGGTCCAGGTGAGGGTACGGCAACGCTTTAGGGGGAGCGTGCGTGTGAGGGCGCGGGTTAGTGTTAGCGTACGGGTTAGGATTAGGGGACGGGTGAGGGTCAGGCTTCGGGGAAGGGTTAGGGTTAGGGTTCAGGCTAGGGTTAGCGTTAGGGGACGGGGACGTTTTAGGGTCCAGGTGAGGGTACGGCAACGCTTTAGGGGGAGCGTGCGTGTGAGGGCGCGGGTTAGTGTTAGCGTACGGGTTAGGATTAGGGGACGCGTGAGGGTCAGGCTTCAGGGAAGGGTTAGGGTTAGGGTTCGGGCTAGGGTTAGGGTTAGGGGACGGGGATGGTTTAGGGTCCAGGTGAGGGTACGGCAACGCTTTAGGGGGAGCGTGCGTGTGAGGGCGCGGGTTAGTGTTAGCGTACGGGTTAGGATTAGGGGATGGGTGAGGATCAGGCTTCGGGGAATGGTTAGGGTTAGGGTTCGGGCTAGGGTTAGGGTTAGGGGACGGGGACGGTTTAGGGTCCAGATGAGGGTATGGCAACGCTTTAGGGGGAGCGTGCGTTTGAGGGCGCGGGTTAGTGTTAGCGTACGGGTTAGGATTAGGGGACGGGTGAGGGTCAGGCTTCGGGGAAGGGTTAGGGTTAGGGTTCGGGCTAGGGTTAGGGTTAGGGGATGGCGACGGTTTAGTGTCCAGGTGAGGGTACGGCAACGCTTTAGGGGGAGCGTGCGTGTGAGGGCGCGGGTTAGTTTTAACGTACGGGTTAGGATTAGGGGACGGGTGAGGGTCAGGCTTCGGGGAACGGTTAGGGTTAGGATTCGGGCTAGGGTTAGGGTTAGGGGACGGGGACGGTTTAGGGTCCAGGTGAGGGTACGGCAACGCTTTAGTGGGAGCGTGCGTGTGAGGGCGCGAGTTAGTGTTAGCATACGGGTTAGGATTAGGGGACGGGTGAGGGTCAGGCTTCGGGGAAGGGTTAGGGTTAGGGTTCGGGCTAGGGTTAGGGTTAGGGGACGGGGACGGTTTAGGGTCCAGGTGAGGGTACGGCAACGCTTTAGGGGGAGCATGCGTGTGAGGGCGCGGGTTAGTGTTAGCGTACGGGTTAGGATTAGGGGACGGGTGAGGGTCAGGCTTCGGGGAAGGGTTAGGGTTAGGGTTCGGGCTAGGGTTAGGGTTAGGGGACGGGGACGGTTTAGGGTCCAGGTGAGGGTACGGCAACGCTTTAGGGGGAGCGTGCGTGTGAGGGCGCGGGTTAGTGTTAGCGTACGGGTTAGGATTAGGGGACGGGTGAGGGTCAGGCTTCGGGGAAGGGGTAGGGTTAGGGTTCGGGCTAGGGTTAGGGTTAGGGGACGGGGACGGTTTAGGGTCCAGGTGAGGGTACGGCAACGCTTTAGGGGGAGCGTGCGTGTGAGGGCGCTGGTTAGTGTTAGCGTACGGGTTAGGATTAGGGGACGGGTGAGGGTCAGGCTTCGGGGAACGGTTAGGGTTAGGGTTCGGGCTAGGGTTAGGGTTAGGGGACAGGGACGGTTTAGGGTCCAGGTGAGGGTACGGCAACGCTTTAGGGGGAGCGTGCGTGTGAGGGCGCAGGTTAGTGTTAGCGTACGGGTTAGGATTAGGGGACGGGTGAGGGTCAGGCTTCGGGGAAGGGTTAAGGTTAGGGTTCGGGTTAGGGTTAGGGTTAGGGGACGGGGACGGTTTAGGGTCCAGGTGAGGGTACGGCAACGCTTTAGGGGGAGCGTGCGTGTGAGGGCGCGGGTTAGTGTTAACGTACGGGTTAGGATTTGGGGACGGGTGAGGGTCAGGCTTCGGGGAAGGGTTAGGGTTAGGGTTCGGGCTAGGGTTAGGGTTAGGGGACGGGGACGGTTTAGGGTCCAGGTGAGGGTACGGCAACGCTTTAGGGGGAGCGTGCGTGTGAGGGCGTGGGTTAGTGTTAGCGTACGGGTTAGGATTAGGGGACGGGTGAGGGTCAGGCTTCGGGGAAGTGTTAGGGTTAGGGTTCGGGCTAGGGTTAGGGTTAGGGGACGGGGACGGTTTAGGGTCCAGGTGAGGGTACGGCAACGCTTTAGGGGGAGCGTGCGTGTGAGGGCGCGGGTTAGTGTTAGCGTACGGGTTAGGATTAGGGGACGGGTGAGGGTCAGGCTTCGGGGAAGGATTGGGGTTAGGGTTCGGGCTAGGGTTAGAGGACGGGGACGGTTTAGGGTCCAGGTGAGGGTACGGCAAAGCATTAGGGGGAGCGTGCGTGTGAGGGCGCGGGATAGTGTTAGCGTACGGGTTAGGATTAGGGGACGGGTGAGGGTCAGGCTTCGGGGAAGGTTTAGGGTTAGGGTTCGGGCTAGGGTTAGGGTTAGGGGACGGGGACGGTTTAGGGTCCAGGTGAGGGTACGGCAACGCTTTAGGGGGAGCGTGCGTGTGAGGGCGTGAGTTAGTGTTAGCGTACGGGTTAGGATTAGGGGACGGGTGAGGGTCAGGCTTCAGGGAAGGGTTAGGGTTAGGGTTCGGGCTAGGGTTAGGGTTAGGGGACGGGGACGGTTTAGCGTCCAGGTGAGGGTACGGCAACGCTTTAGGGGGAGCGTGCGTGTGAGGGCGTGGGTTAGTGTTAGCGTACGGGTTAGGATTAGGGGACGGGTGAGGGTCAGGCTTCGGGGAAGGGTTAGGGTTAGGGTTCGGGCTAGGGTTAGTGTTAGGGGACGGGGACGGTTTAGGGTCCAGGTGAGGGTACGGCAACGCTTTAGGGGGAGCGTGCCTGTGACGGCGCGGGTTAGTGTTAGCGTACGGGTTAGGATTAGGGGATGGGTGAGGGTCAGGCTTCGGGGAAGGGTTAGGGTTAGGGTTCGGGCTAGGGTTAGTGTTAGGGGACGGGGACGGTTTAGGGTCCAGGTGAGGGTACGGCAACGCTTTAGGGGGCGCGTGCGTGTGAGGGCACGGGTTAGTGTTAGCGTACGGGTTAGGATTAGGGGACGGGTGAGGGTCAGGCTTCGGGGAACGGTTAGGGTTAGGGTTTGGGCTAGGGTTAGGGTTAGGGGACGGGGACGGTTTAGGGTCCAGGTGAGGGTACGGCAACGCTTTAGGGGGAGCGTGCGTGTGAGGGCGCGGGTTAGTGTTAGCGTACGGGTTAGGATTAGGGGACGGGTGAGGGTCAGGCTTCGGGGAAGGGTTAGGGTTAGGGTTCGGGCTAGGGTTAGGGTTAGGGGACGGGGACGGTTTAGGGTCCAGGTGAGGGTACGGCAACGCTTTAGGGGGAGCGTGCGTGTGAGGGCGTGGGTTAGTGTTAGCGTACGGGTTAGGATTAGGGGACGGGTGAGGGTCAGGCTTCGGGGAAGGGTTAGGGTTAGGGTTCGGGCTAGGGTTAGGGTTAGGGGATGGGGACGGTTTAGGGTCCAGGTGAGGGTACGGCAATGCTTTAGGGGGAGCGTGCGTGTGAGGGCGCGGGTTAGTGTTAGCGTACGGGTTAGGATTAGGGGACGGGTGAGGGTCAGGCTTCGGGGAAGTGTTAGGGTTAGGGTTCGGGCTAGGGTGAGGGTTAGGGGACGGGGACGGTTTAGGCTCCAGGTGAGGGTACGGCAACGCTTTAGGGGGAGCGTGCGTGTGAGGGTGCGGGTTAGTGTTAGCGTACGGGTTAGGATTAGGGGACGGGTGAGGGTCAGGCTTCGGGGAAGGGTTAGGGTTAGGGTTCGGGCTAGGGTTAGGGTTAGGGGACGGGGATGGTTTAGGGTCCAGATGAGGGTATGGCAACGCTTTAGGGGGAGCGTGCGTTTGAGGGCGCGGGTTAGTGTTAGCGTACGGGTTAGGATTAGGGGACGGGTGAGGGTCAGGCTTCGGGGAAGGGTTAGGGTTAGGGTTCGGGCTAGGGTTAGGGTTAGGGGATGGCGACGGTTTAGTGTCCAGGTGAGGGTACGGCAACGCATTAGGGGGAGCGTGCGTGTGAGGGCGCGGGTTAGTTTTAACGTACGGGTTAGGATTAGGGGACGGGTGAGGGTCAGGCTTCGGGGAACGGTTAGGGTTAGGATTCGGGCTAGGGTTAGGGTTAGGGGACGGGGACGGTTTAGGGTCCAGGTGAGGGTACGGCAACGCTTTAGTGGGAGCGTGCGTGTGAGGGCGCGAGTTAGTGTTAGCATACGGGTTAGGATTAGGGGACGGGTGAGGGTCAGGCTTCGGGGAAGGGTTAGGGTTAGGGTTCGGGCTAGGGTTAGGGTTAGGGGACGGGGACGGTTTAGGGTCCAGGTGAGGGTACGGCAACGCTTTAGGGGGAGCATGCGTGTGAGGGCGCGGGTTAGTGTTAGCGTACGGGTTAGGATTAGGGGACGGGTGAGGGTCAGGCTTCGGGGAAGGGTTAGGGTTAGGGTTCGGGCTAGGGTTAGGGTTAGGGGACGGGGACGGTTTAGGGTCCAGGTGAGGGTACGGCAACGCTTTAGGGGGAGCGTGCGTGTGAGGGCGCGGGTTAGTGTTAGCGTACGGGTTAGGATTAGGGGACGGGTGAGGGTCAGGCTTCGGGGAAGGGTTAGGGTTAGGGTTCGGGCTAGGGTTAGGGTTAGGGGACGGGGACAGTTTAGGGTCCAGGTGAGGGTACGGCAACGCTTTAGGGGGAGCGTGCGTGTGAGGGCGCGGGTTAGTGTTAGCGTACGGGTTAAGATTAGGGGACGGGTGAGGGTCAGGCTTCGGGGAAGGGTTAGGTTTAGGGTTCGGGCTAGGGTTAGGGTTAGGGGACGGGGACGGTTTAGGGTCCAGGTGAGGGTACGGCAACGCTTTAGGGGGAGCGTGCGTGTGAGGGCGTGGGTTAGTGTTAGCGTACGGGTTAGGATTAGGGGACGGGTGAGGGTCAGGCTTCGGGGAAGGGTTAGGGATAGGGTTCTGGCTAGGGTTAGGGTTAGGGGACGGGGACGGTTTAGGGTCCAGGTGAGGGTATGGCAACGCTTTAGGGGGAGCGTGCGTGTGAGGGCGCGGGTTAGTGTTAGCGTACGGGTTAGGATTAGGGGACGGGTGAGGGTCAGGCTTCGGGGAAGGGTTAGGGTTAGGGTTCGGGCTAGGGTTAGGGTTAGGGGACGGGGACGGTTTAGGGTCCAGGTGAGGGTACGGCAACGCTTTAGGGGGAGCGTGCGTGTGAGGGTGCGGGTTAGTGTTAGCGTACGGGTTAGGATTAGGGGACGGGTGAGGGTCAGGCTTCGGGGAAGGGTTAGGGTTAGGTTTCGGGCTAGGGTTAGGGTTAGGGGACGGGGACGGTTTAGGGTCCAGGTGAGGGTACGGCAACGCTTTAGGGGGAGCGTGCGTGTGAGGGTGCGGGTTAGTGTTAGCGTACGGGTTAGGATTAGGGGATGGGTGAGGGTCAGGCTTCGGGGAAGGGTTAGGGTTAGGGTTCGGGCTAGGGTTAGGTTTAGGGGACGGGGACGGTTTAGGGTCAGGTGAGGGTACGGCAACGCTTTAGGGGGAGCGTGCGTGTGAGGGCGCGGGTTAGTGTTAGCGTACGGGTTAGGATTAGGGGACGCGTGAGGGTCAGGCTTCGGGGAAGGGTTAGGTTTAGGGTTCGGGCTAGGGTTAGGGTTAGGGGACGGGGACGGTTTAGGGTCCAGGTGAGGGTACGGCAACACTTTAGGGGGAGCGTGCGTGTGAGGGCGCGGGTTAGTGTTAGCGTACGGGTTAGGATTAGGGGACGGGTGAGGGTCAGGCTTCGGGGAAGGGTTAGCGTTAGGGTTCGGGCTAGGGTTAGGGTTAGGGGACGGGGACGGTTTAGGGTCCAGGTGAGGGTACGGCAACGCTTTAGGGGGAGCGTGCGTGTGAGGGCGCGGGTTAGTGTTAGCGTACGGGTTAGGATTAGGGGACGGGTGAGGGTCAGGCTTCGGGGAAGGGTTAGGGTTAGGGTTCGGGCTAGGGTTAGGGTTAGGGGACGGGGACGGTTTAGGGTCCAGGTGAGGGTACGGCAACGCTTTAGGGGGAGCGTGCGTGTGAGGGCGCGGGTTAGTGTTAGCGTACGGGTTAGGATTAGGGGACGGGTGAGGGTCAGGCTTCGGGGAAGGGGTAGGGTTAGGGTTCGGGCTAGGGTTAGGGTTAGGGGACGGGGACGGTTTAGGGTCCAGGTGAGGGTACGGCAACGCTTTAGGGGGAGCGTGCGTGTGAGGGCGCTGGTTAGTGTTAGCGTACGGGTTAGGATTAGGGGACGGGTGAGGGTCAGGCTTCGGGGAACGGTTAGGGTTAGGGTTCGGGCTAGGGTTAGGGTTAGGGGACGGGGACGGTTTAGGGTCCAGGTGAGGGTACGGCAACGCTTTAGGGGGAGCGTGCGTGTGAGGGCGCGGGTTAGTGTTAGCGTACGGGTTAGGATTAGGGGACGGGTGAGGGTCAGGCTTCGGGGAAGGGTTAAGGTTAGGGTTCGGGCTAGGGTTAGGGTTAGGGGACGGGGACGGTTTAGGGTCCAGGTGAGGGTACGGCAACGCTTTAGGGGGAGCGTGCGTGTGAGGGCGCGGGTTAGTGTTAACGTACGGATTAGGATTTGGGGACGGGTGAGGGTCAGGCTTCGGGGAAGGGTTAGGGTTAGGGTTCGGGCTAGGGTTAGGGTTAGGGGACGGGGACGGTTTAGGGTCCAGGTGAGGGTACGGCAACGCTTTAGGGGGAGCGTGCGTGTGAGGGCGTGGGTTAGTGTTAGCGTACGGGTTAGGATTAGGGGACGGGTGAGGGTCAGGCTTCGGGGAAGTGTTAGGGTTAGGTTTCGGGCTAGGGTTAGGGTTAGGGGACGGGGACGGTTTAGGGTCCAGGTGAGGGTACGGCAACGCTTTAGGGGGAGCGTGCGTGTGAGGGCGCGGGTTAGTGTTAGCGTACGGGTTAGGATTAGGGGACGGGTGAGGGTCAGGCTTCGGGGAAGGATTGGGGTTAGGGTTCGGGCTAGGGTTAGAGGACGGGGACGGTTTAGGGTCCAGGTGAGGGTACGGCAATGCATTAGGGGGAGCGTGCGTGTGAGGGCGCGGGATAGTGTTAGCGTACGGGTTAGGATTAGGGGACGGGTGAGGGTCAGGCTTCGGGGAAGGGTTAGGGTTAGGGTTCGGGCTAGGGTAAGGGTTAGGGGACGGGGACAGTTTAGGGTCCAGGTGAGGGTACGGCAACGCTTTAGGGGAAGCGTGTGTGTGAGGGCGCGGGTTAGTGTTAGCGTACGGGTTAGGATTAGGGGACGGGTGAGGTTCAGGCTTCGGGGAAGGGTTCGGGTTAGGGTTCGGGCTAGGGTTAGGGTTAGGGGACGGGGACGGTTTAGGGTCCAGGTGAGGGTAAGGCAACGCTTTAGGGGGAGCTGCGTGTGAGGGCGCGGGTTAGTGTTAGCGTACGGGTTAGGATTAGGGGACGGGTGAGGGTCAGGCTTCGGGGAAGGGTTCGGGTTAGGGTTCGGGCTAGGGTTAGGGTTAGGGGACGGGGACAGTTTAGGGTCCAGGTGAGGGTACGGCAACGCTTTAGGGGGAGCGTGCGTGTGAGGGCGCGGGTTAGTGTTAGCGTACGGGTTAAGATTAGGGGACGGGTGAGGGTCAGGCTTCGGGGAAGGGTTAGGTTTAGGGTTCGGGCTAGGGTTAGGGTTAGGGGACGGGGACGGTTTAGGGTCCAGGTGAGGGTACGGCAACGCTTTAGGGGGAGCGTGCGTGTGAGGGCATGGGTTAGTGTTAGCGTACGGGTTAGGATTAGGGGACGGGTGAGGGTCAGGCTTCGGGGAAGGGTTAGGGATAGGGTTCTGGCTAGGGTTAGGGTTAGGGGACGGGGACGGTTTAGGGTCCAGGTGAGGGTATGGCAACGCTTTAGGGGGAGCGTGCGTGTGAGGGCGCGGGTTAGTGTTAGCGTACGGGTTAGGATTAGGGGACGGGTGAGGGTCAGGCTTCGGGGAAGGGTTAGGGTTAGGGTTCGGGCTAGGGTTAGGGTTAGGGGACGGGGACGGTTTAGGGTCCAGGTGAGGGTACGGCAACGCTTTAGGGGGAGCGTGCGTGTGAGGGTGCGGGTTAGTGTTAGCGTACGGGTTAGGATTAGGGGACGGGTGAGGGTCAGGCTTCGGGGAAGGGTTAGGGTTAGGTTTCGGGCTAGGGTTAGGGTTAGGGGACGGGGACGGTTTAGGGTCCAGGTGAGGGTACGGCAACGCTTTAGGGGGAGCGTGCGTGTGAGGGTGCGGGTTAGTGTTAGCGTACGGGTTAGGATTAGGGGACGGGTGAGGGTCAGGCTTCGGGGAAGGGTTAGGGTTAGGGTTCGGGCTAGGGTTAGGTTTAGGGGACGGGGACGGTTTAGGGTCCAGGTGAGGGTACGGCAACGCTTTAGGGGGAGCGTGCGTGTGAGGGCGCGGGTTAGTGTTAGCGTACGGGTTAGGATTAGGGGACGCGTGAGGGTCAGGCTTCGGGGAAGGGTTAGGTTTAGGGTTCGGGCTAGGGTTAGGGTTAGGGGACGGGGACGGTTTAGGGTCCAGGTGAGGGTACGGCAACACTTTAGGGGGAGCGTGCGTGTGAGGGCGCGGGTTAGTGTTAGCGTACGGGTTAGGATTAGGGGACGGGTGAGGGTCAGGCTTCGGGGAAGTGTTAGGGTTAGGGTTCGGGCTAGGGTTAGTGTTAGGGGACGGGGACGGTTTAGGGTCCAGGTGAGGGTACGGCAACGCTTTAGGGGGAGCGTGCGTGTGAGGGCGCGGGTTAGTGTTAGCGTACGGGTTAGGATTAGGGGATGGGTGAGGGTCAGGCTTCGGGGTACGGTTAGGGTTAGGGTTCGGGCTAGGGTTAGGGTTAGGGGACGGGGACGGTTTAGGGTCCAGGTGAGGGTACGGCAACGCTTTAGGGGGAGCGTGCGTGTGAGGGCGCGGGTTATTGTTAGCATACGGGTTAGGATTAGGGAACGGGTGAGGATCAGGCTTCGGGGAAGTGTTAGGGTTAGGGTTCGGGCTAGGGTTAGGGTTAGGGGACGGGGACGGTTTAGGGTCCAGGGGAGGGTACGTCAACGTTTTAGGGGGAGCGTGCGTGTGAGGGCGCGGGTTAGTGTTAGCGTACGGGTTAGGATTAGGGGACGGGTGAGGGTCAGGCTTCGGGGAAGGGTTAGGGTTAGGGTTCGGGCTAGGGTTAGGGTTAGGGGAGGGGGACGGTTTAGGGTCCAGGTGAGGGTACGGCAACGCTTTAGGGGAAGCATGCGTGTGAGGGCGCGGGTTAGTGTTAGCGTACGGGTTAGGATTAGGGGACGGGTGAGGGTCAGGCTTCGGGGAAGGGTTAGGGTTATGGTTCGGGCTAGGGTTAGGGTTACGGGATGGCGACGGTTTAGTGTCCAGGTGAGGGTACGGCAACGCTTTAGGGGGAGCGTGCGTGTGAGGGCGCGGGTTAGTTTTAACATACGGGTTAGGATTAGGGGACGGGTGAGGGTCAGGCTTTGGGGAACGGTTAGGGTTAGGATTCGGGCTAGGGTTAGGGTTAGGGGACGGGGACGGTTTAGGGTCCAGGTGAGGGTACGGCAACGCTTTAGTGGGAGCGTGCGTGTGAGGGCGCGAGTTAGTGTTAGCATACGGGTTAGGATTAGGGGACGGGTGAGGGTCAGGCTTCGGGGAAGGGTTAGGGTTAGGGTTCGGGCTAGGGTTAGGGTTAGGGGACGGGGACGGTTTAGGGTCCAGGTGAGGGTACGGCAACGCTTTAGGGGGAGCGTGCGTGTGAGGGCGCGGGTTAGTGTTAGCGTACGGGTTAGGATTAGGGGACGGGTGAGGGTCAGGCTTCGGGGAAGGGTTAGGGTTAGGGTTCGGGCTAGGGTTAGGGTTAGGGGACGGGGACGGTTTAGGGTCCAGGTGAGGGTACGGCAACGCTTTAGGGGGAGCGTGCGTGTGAGGGCGCGGGTTAGTGTTAGCGTACGGGTTAGGATTAGGGGACGGGTGAGGGTCAGGCTTCGGGGAAGGGGTAGGGTTAGGGTTCGGGCTAGGGTTAGGGTAGGTGACGGGGACGGTTTAGGGTCCAGGTGAGGGTACGGCAACGCTTTAGGGGGAGCGTGCGTGTGAGGGCACTGGTTAGTGTTAGCGTACGGGTTAGGATTAGGGGACGGGTGAGGGTCAGGCTTCGGGGAACGGTTAGGGTTAGGGTTCGGGCTAGGGTTAGGGTTAGGGGACGGGGACGGTTTAGGGTCCAGGTGAGGGTACGGCAACGCTTTAGGGGGAGCGTGCGTGTGAGGGCGCGGGTTAGTGTTAGCGTACGGGTTAGGATTAGGGGACGGGTGAGGGTCAGGCTTCGGGGAAGGGTTAAGGTTAGGGTTCGGGCTAGGGTTAGGGTTAGGGGACGGGGACGGTTTAGGGTCCAGGTGAGGGTACGGCAACGCTTTAGGGGGAGCGTGCGTGTGAGGGCGCGGGTTAGTGTTAGCGTACGGGTTAGGATTTGGGGACGGGTGAGGGTCAGGCTTCGGGGAAGGGTTAGGGTTAGGGTTCGGGCTAGGGTTAGGGTTAGGGGACGGGGACGGTTTAGGGTCCAGGTGAGGGTACGGCAACGCTTTAGGGGGAGCGTGCGTGTGAGGGCGCGGGTTAGTGTTAGCGTACGGGTTAGGATTAGGGGACGGGTGAGGGTCAGGCTTTGGGGAAGGATTGGGGTTAGGGTTCGGGCTAGGGTTAGAGGACGGGGACGGTTTAGGGTCCAGGTGAGGGTACGGCAATGCATTAGGGGGAGCGTGCGTGTGAGGGCGCGGGATAGTGTTAGCGTACGGGTTAGGATTAGGGGACGGGTGAGGGTCAGGCTTCGGGGAAGGGTTAGGGTTAGGGTTCGGGCTAGGGTAAGGGTTAGGGGACGGGGACAGTTTAGGGTCCAGGTGAGGGTACGGCAACGCTTTAGGGGAAGCGTGTGTGTGAGGGCGCGGGTTAGTGTTAGCGTACGGGTTAGGATTAGGGGACGGGTGAGGTTCAGGCTTCGGGGAAGGGTTCGGGTTAGGGTTCGGGCTAGGGTTAGGGTTAGGGGACGGGGACGGTTTAGGGTCCAGGTGAGGGTAAGGCAACGCTTTAGGGGGAGCTGCGTGTGAGGGCGCGGGTTAGTGTTAGCGTACGGGTTAGGATTAGGGGACGGGTGAGGGTCAGGCTTCGGGGAAGGGTTCGGGTTAGGGTTCGGGCTAGGGTTAGGGTTAGGGGACGGGGACAGTTTAGGGTCCAGGTGAGGGTACGGCAACGCTTTAGGGGGAGCGTGCGTGTGAGGGCGCGGGTTAGTGTTAGCGTACGGGTTAAGATTAGGGGACGGGTGAGGGTCAGGCTTCGGGGAAGGGTTAGGTTTAGGGTTCGGGCTAGGGTTAGGGTTAGGGGACGGGGACGGTTTAGGGTCCAGGTGAGGGTACGGCAACGCTTTAGGGGGAGCGTGCGTGTGAGGGCATGGGTTAGTGTTAGCGTACGGGTTAGGATTAGGGGACGGGTGAGGGTCAGGCTTCGGGGAAGGGTTAGGGATAGGGTTCTGGCTAGGGTTAGGGTTAGGGGACGGGGACGGTTTAGGGTCCAGGTGAGGGTATGGCAACGCTTTAGGGGGAGCGTGCGTGTGAGGGCGCGGGTTAGTGTTAGCGTACGGGTTAGGATTAGGGGACGGGTGAGGGTCAGGCTTCGGGGAAGGGTTAGGGTTAGGGTTCGGGCTAGGGTTAGGGTTAGGGGACGGGGACGGTTTAGGGTCCAGGTGAGGGTACGGCAACGCTTTAGGGGGAGCGTGCGTGTGAGGGTGCGGGTTAGTGTTAGCGTACGGGTTAGGATTAGGGGACGGGTGAGGGTCAGGCTTCGGGGAAGGGTTAGGGTTAGGTTTCGGGCTAGGGTTAGGGTTAGGGGACGGGGACGGTTTAGGGTCCAGGTGAGGGTACGGCAACGCTTTAGGGGGAGCGTGCGTGTGAGGGTGCGGGTTAGTGTTAGCGTACGGGTTAGGATTAGGGGACGGGTGAGGGTCAGGCTTCGGGGAAGGGTTAGGGTTAGGGTTCGGGCTAGGGTTAGGTTTAGGGGACGGGGACGGTTTAGGGTCCAGGTGAGGGTACGGCAACGCTTTAGGGGGAGCGTGCGTGTGAGGGCGCGGGTTAGTGTTAGCGTACGGGTTAGGATTAGGGGACGCGTGAGGGTCAGGCTTCGGGGAAGGGTTAGGTTTAGGGTTCGGGCTAGGGTTAGGGTTAGGGGACGGGGACGGTTTAGGGTCCAGGTGAGGGTACGGCAACACTTTAGGGGGAGCGTGCGTGTGAGGGCGCGGGTTAGTGTTAGCGTACGGGTTAGGATTAGGGGACGGGTGAGGGTCAGGCTTCGGGGAAGTGTTAGGGTTAGGGTTCGGGCTAGGGTTAGTGTTAGGGGACGGGGACGGTTTAGGGTCCAGGTGAGGGTACGGCAACGCTTTAGGGGGAGCGTGCGTGTGAGGGCGCGGGTTAGTGTTAGCGTACGGGTTAGGATTAGGGGATGGGTGAGGGTCAGGCTTCGGGGTACGGTTAGGGTTAGGGTTCGGGCTAGGGTTAGGGTTAGGGGACGGGGACGGTTTAGGGTCCAGGTGAGGGTACGGCAACGCTTTAGGGGGAGCGTGCGTGTGAGGGCGCGGGTTATTGTTAGCATACGGGTTAGGATTAGGGAACGGGTGAGGATCAGGCTTCGGGGAAGTGTTAGGGTTAGGGTTCGGGCTAGGGTTAGGGTTAGGGGACGGGGACGGTTTAGGGTCCAGGGGAGGGTACGTCAACGTTTTAGGGGGAGCGTGCGTGTGAGGGCGCGGGTTAGTGTTAGCGTACGGGTTAGGATTAGGGGACGGGTGAGGGTCAGGCTTCGGGGAAGGGTTAGGGTTAGGGTTCGGGCTAGGGTTAGGGTTAGGGGAGGGGGACGGTTTAGGGTCCAGGTGAGGGTACGGCAACGCTTTAGGGGAAGCATGCGTGTGAGGGCGCGGGTTAGTGTTAGCGTACGGGTTAGGATTAGGGGACGGGTGAGGGTCAGGCTTCGGGGAAGGGTTAGGGTTATGGTTCGGGCTAGGGTTAGGGTTACGGGATGGCGACGGTTTAGTGTCCAGGTGAGGGTACGGCAACGCTTTAGGGGGAGCGTGCGTGTGAGGGCGCGGGTTAGTTTTAACATACGGGTTAGGATTAGGGGACGGGTGAGGGTCAGGCTTTGGGGAACGGTTAGGGTTAGGATTCGGGCTAGGGTTAGGGTTAGGGGACGGGGACGGTTTAGGGTCCAGGTGAGGGTACGGCAACGCTTTAGTGGGAGCGTGCGTGTGAGGGCGCGAGTTAGTGTTAGCATACGGGTTAGGATTAGGGGACGGGTGAGGGTCAGGCTTCGGGGAAGGGTTAGGGTTAGGGTTCGGGCTAGGGTTAGGGTTAGGGGACGGGGACGGTTTAGGGTCCAGGTGAGGGTACGGCAACGCTTTAGGGGGAGCGTGCGTGTGAGGGCGCGGGTTAGTGTTAGCGTACGGGTTAGGATTAGGGGACGGGTGAGGGTCAGGCTTCGGGGAAGGGTTAGGGTTAGGGTTCGGGCTAGGGTTAGGGTTAGGGGACGGGGACGGTTTAGGGTCCAGGTGAGGGTACGGCAACGCTTTAGGGGGAGCGTGCGTGTGAGGGCGCGGGTTAGTGTTAGCGTACGGGTTAGGATTAGGGGACGGGTGAGGGTCAGGCTTCGGGGAAGGGGTAGGGTTAGGGTTCGGGCTAGGGTTAGGGTAGGGGACGGGGACGGTTTAGGGTCCAGGTGAGGGTACGGCAACGCTTTAGGGGGAGCGTGCGTGTGAGGGCACTGGTTAGTGTTAGCGTACGGGTTAGGATTAGGGGACGGGTGAGGGTCAGGCTTCGGGGAACGGTTAGGGTTAGGGTTCGGGCTAGGGTTAGGGTTAGGGGACGGGGACGGTTTAGGGTCCAGGTGAGGGTACGGCAACGCTTTAGGGGGAGCGTGCGTGTGAGGGCGCGGGTTAGTGTTAGCGTACGGGTTAGGATTAGGGGACGGGTGAGGGTCAGGCTTCGGGGAAGGGTTAAGGTTAGGGTTCGGGCTAGGGTTAGGGTTAGGGGACGGGGACGGTTTAGGGTCCAGGTGAGGGTACGGCAACGCTTTAGGGGGAGCGTGCGTGTGAGGGCGCGGGTTAGTGTTAGCGTACGGGTTAGGATTTGGGGACGGGTGAGGGTCAGGCTTCGGGGAAGGGTTAGGGTTAGGGTTCGGGCTAGGGTTAGGGTTAGGGGACGGGGACGGTTTAGGGTCCAGGTGAGGGTACGGCAACGCTTTAGGGGGAGCGTGCGTGTGAGGGCGTGGGTTAGTGTTAGCGTACGGGTTAGGATTAGGGGACGGGTGAGGGTCAGGCTTCGGGGAAGGGTTAGGGTTAGGGTTCGGGCTAGGGTTAGGGTTAGGGGACGGGGACGGTTTAGGGTCCAGGTGAGGGTACGGCAACGCTTTAGGGGGAGCGAGCGTGTGAGGGCGCGGGTTAGTGTTAGCGTACGGGTTAGGATTAGGGGACGGGTGAGGGTCAGGCTTCGGGGAAGGGTTAGGGTTAGGGTTCGGGCTAGGGTTAGGGTTAGGGGACGGGGACGGTTTAGGGTCCAGGTGAGGGTACGGCAACGCTTTAGGGGGAGCGTGCGTGTGAGGGCGTGGGTTAGTGTTAGCGTACGGGTTAGGATTAGGGGACGGGTGAGGGTCAGGCTTCGGGGAAGGGTTAGGGTTAGGGTTCGGGCTAGGGTTAGGGTTAGGGGATGGGGACGGTTTAGGGTCCAGGTGAGGGTACGGCAACGCTTTAGGGGGAGCGTTCGTGTGAGGGCGTGGGTTAGTGTCAGTGTACGGGTTAGGATTAGGGGACGGGTGAGGGTCAGGCTTCGGGGAAGGGTTAGGGTTAGGGTTCGGGCTAGGGTTAGGGTTAGGGGACGGGGACGGTTTAGGGTCCAGGTGAGGGTACGGCAACGCTTTAGGGGGAGCGTGCGTGTGAGCGCGCGGGTTAGTGTTAGCGTACGGGTTAGGATTAGGGGACGGGTGAGGGTCAGGCTTCGGGGAAGGGTTAGGGTTAGGGTTCCGGCTAGGGTTAGGGTTAGGGGACGGGGACGGTTTAGGGTCCAGGTGAGGGTACGGCAACGCTTTAGCGGGAGCGTGCGTGTGAGGGCGCGGGTTAGTGTTAGCGTACGGGTTAGGATTAGGGGACGGGTGAGGGTCAGGCTTCGGGGAAGGGTTAGGGTTAGGGTTCGGGCTAGGGTTAGGGTAAGGGGACGGGGACGGTTTAGGGTCCAGGTGAGGGTACGGCAACGCTTTAGGGGGAGCGAGCGTGTGAGGCTGCGGGTTAGTGTTAGCGTACGGGTTAGGATTAGGGGACGGGTGAGGGTCAGGCTTCGGGGAAGGGTTAGGGTTAGGGTTCGGGCTAGGGTTAGGGTTAGGGGACGGGGACGGTTTAGGGTCCAGGTGAGGGTACGGCAACGCTTTAGGGGGAGCGTGCGTGTGAGGGTGCGGGTTAGTGTTAGCGTACGGGTTAGGATTAGGGGACGGGTGAGGGTCAGGCTTCGGGGAAGGGTTAGGGTTAGGGTTCGGGCTAGGGTTAGGGTTAGGGGACGGGGACGGTTTAGGGTCCAGGTGAGGGTACGGCAACGCTTTATGGGGAGCGTGCGTGTGAGGGCGCGGGTTAGTGTTAGCGTACGGGTTAGGATTAGGGGACCGGTGAGGGTCAGGCTTCGGGGAAGGGTTAGGGTTAGGGTTCGGGCTAGGGTTAGGGTTAGGGGACGGGGATGGTTTAGGGTCCAGGTGAGGGTACGGCAACGCTTTAGGGGGAGCGTGCGTGTGAGGGCGCGGGTTAGTGTTAGCGTACGGGTTAGGATTAGGGGACGGGTGAGGGTCAGGCTTCGGGGAAGGGTTAGGGTTAGGGTTCGGGCTAGGGTTAGGGTTAGGGGACGGGGACGGTTTAGGGTCCAGGTGAGGGTACGGCAACGCTTTAGGGGGAGCGTGCGTGTGAGGGCGCGGGTTAGTGTTAGCGTACGGGTTAGGATTAGGGGACGGGTGAGGGTCAGGCTTCGGGGAAGGGTTAGGGTTAGGGTTCAGGCTAGGGTTAGGGTTAGGGGACGGGGACGGTTTAGGGTCCAGGTGAGGGTACGGCAACGCTTTAGGGGGAGCGTGCGTGTGAGGGCGCGGGTTAGTGTTAGCGTACGGGTTAGGATTAGGGGACTGGTGAGGGTCAGGCTTCGGGGAAGGGTTAGGGATAGGGTTCGGGCTAGGGTTAGGGTTAGGGGACGGGGACGGTTTAGGGTCCAGGTGAGGGTACGGCAACGCTTTAGGGGGAGCGTGCGTGTGAGGGTGCGGGTTAGTGTTAGCGTACGGGTTAGGATTAGGGGACGGGTGAGGGTCAGGCTTCGGGGAAGGGTTAGGGTTAGGGTTCGGGCTAGGGTTAGGGTTAGGGGACGGGGACGGTTTAGGGTCCAGGTGAGGGTACGGCAACGCTTTATGGGGAGCGTGCGTGTGAGGGCGCGGGTTAGTGTTAGCGTACGGGTTAGGATTAGGGGACCGGTGAGGGTCAGGCTTCGGGGAAGGGTTAGGGTTAGGGTTCGGGCTAGGGTTAGGGTTAGGGGACGGGGATGGTTTAGGGTCCAGGTGAGGGTACGGCAACGCTTTAGGGGGAGCGTGCGTGTGAGGGCGCGGGTTAGTGTTAGCGTACGGGTTAGGATTAGGGGACGGGTGAGGGTCAGGCTTCGGGGAAGGGTTAGGGTTAGGGTTCGGGCTAGGGTTAGGGTTAGGGGACGGGGACGGTTTAGGGTCCAGGTGAGGGTACGGCAACGCTTTAGGGGGAGCATGCGTGTGAGGGCGCGGGTTAGTGTTAGCGTACGGGTTAGGATTAGGGGACGGGTGAGGGTCAGGCTTCGGGGAAGGGTTAGGGTTAGGGTTCAGGCTAGGGTTAGGGTTAGGGGACGGGGACGGTTTAGGGTCCAGGTGAGGGTACGGCAACGCTTTAGGGGGAGCGTGCGTGTGAGGGCGCGGGTTAGTGTTAGCGTACGGGTTAGGATTAGGGGACTGGTGAGGGTCAGGCTTCGGGGAAGGGTTAGGGATAGGGTTCGGGCTAGGGTTAGGGTTAGGGGACGGGGACGGTTTAGGGTCCAGGTGAGGGTACGGCAACGCTTTAGGGGGAGCGTGCGTGTGAGGGCGCGGGTTAGTGTTAGCGTACGGGTTAGGATTAGGGGACGGGTGAGGGTCAGGCTTCGGGGAAGGGTTAGGGTTAGGGTTCGGGCTAGGGTTAGGGTTAGGGGACGGGGACGGTTTAGGGTCCAGGTGAGGGTACGGCAACGCTTTAGGGGGAGCGAGCGTGTGAGGGCGCGGGTTAGTGTTAGCGTACGGGTTAGGATTAGGGGACGGGTGAGGGTCAGGCTTCGGGGAAGGGTTAGGGTTAGGGTTCGGGCTAGGGTTAGGGTTAGGGGACGGGGACGGTTTAGGGTCCAGGTGAGGGTACGGCAACGCTTTAGGGGGAGCGTGCGTGTGAGGGCGCGGGTTAGTGTTAGCGTACGGGTTAGGATTAGGGGACGGGTGAGGGTCAGGCTTCGGGGAAGGGTTAGGGTTAGGGTTCGGGCTAGGGTTAGGGTTAGGGGACGGGGACGGTTTAGGGTCCAGGTGAGGGTACGGCAACGCTTTAGGGGGAGCGTGCGTGTGAGCGCGCGGGTTAGTGTTAGCGTACGGGTTAGGATTAGGGGACGGGTGAGGGTCAGGCTTCGGGGAAGGGTTAGGGTTAGGGTTCCGGCTAGGGTTAGGGTTAGGGGACGGGGACGGTTTAGGGTCCAGGTGAGGGTACGGCAACGCTTTAGCGGGAGCGTGCGTGTGAGGGTGCGGGTTAGTGTTAGCGTACGGGTTAGGATTAGGGGACGGGTGAGGGTCAGGCTTCGGGGAAGGGTTAGGGTTAGGTTTCGGGCTAGGGTTAGGGTTAGGGGACGGGGACGGTTTAGGGTCCAGGTGAGGGTACGGCAACGCTTTAGGGGGAGCGTGCGTGTGAGGGTGCGGGTTAGTGTTAGCGTACGGGTTAGGATTAGGGGACGGGTGAGGGTCAGGCTTCGGGGAAGGGTTAGGGTTAGGGTTCGGGCTAGGGTTAGGTTTAGGGGACGGGGACGGTTTAGGGTCCAGGTGAGGGTACGGCAACGCTTTAGGGGGAGCGTGCGTGTGAGGGCGCGGGTTAGTGTTAGCGTACGGGTTAGGATTAGGGGACGCGTGAGGGTCAGGCTTCGGGGAAGGGTTAGGTTTAGGGTTCGGGCTAGGGTTAGGGTTAGGGGACGGGGACGGTTTAGGGTCCAGGTGAGGGTACGGCAACACTTTAGGGGGAGCGTGCGTGTGAGGGCGCGGGTTAGTGTTAGCGTACGGGTTAGGATTAGGGGACGGGTGAGGGTCAGGCTTCGGGGAAGTGTTAGGGTTAGGGTTCGGGCTAGGGTTAGTGTTAGGGGACGGGGACGGTTTAGGGTCCAGGTGAGGGTACGGCAACGCTTTAGGGGGAGCGTGCGTGTGAGGGCGCGGGTTAGTGTTAGCGTACGGGTTAGGATTAGGGGATGGGTGAGGGTCAGGCTTCGGGGTACGGTTAGGGTTAGGGTTCGGGCTAGGGTTAGGGTTAGGGGACGGGGACGGTTTAGGGTCCAGGTGAGGGTACGGCAACGCTTTAGGGGGAGCGTGCGTGTGAGGGCGCGGGTTATTGTTAGCATACGGGTTAGGATTAGGGAACGGGTGAGGATCAGGCTTCGGGGAAGTGTTAGGGTTAGGGTTCGGGCTAGGGTTAGGGTTAGGGGACGGGGACGGTTTAGGGTCCAGGGGAGGGTACGTCAACGTTTTAGGGGGAGCGTGCGTGTGAGGGCGCGGGTTAGTGTTAGCGTACGGGTTAGGATTAGGGGACGGGTGAGGGTCAGGCTTCGGGGAAGGGTTAGGGTTAGGGTTCGGGCTAGGGTTAGGGTTAGGGGAGGGGGACGGTTTAGGGTCCAGGTGAGGGTACGGCAACGCTTTAGGGGAAGCATGCGTGTGAGGGCGCGGGTTAGTGTTAGCGTACGGGTTAGGATTAGGGGACGGGTGAGGGTCAGGCTTCGGGGAAGGGTTAGGGTTAGGGTTCGGGCTAGGGTTAGGGTTACGGGATGGCGACGGTTTAGTGTCCAGGTGAGGGTACGGCAACGCTTTAGGGGGAGCGTGCGTGTGAGGGCGCGGGTTAGTTTTAACGTACGGGTTAGGATTAGGGGACGGGTGAGGGTCAGGCTTTGGGGAACGGTTAGGGTTAGGATTCGGGCTAGGGTTAGGGTTAGGGGACGGGGACGGTTTAGGGTCCAGGTGAGGGTACGGCAACGCTTTAGTGGGAGCGTGCGTGTGAGGGCGCGAGTTAGTGTTAGCATACGGGTTAGGATTAGGGGACGGGTGAGGGTCAGGCTTCGGGGAAGGGTTAGGGTTAGGGTTCGGGCTAGGGTTAGGGTTAGGGGACGGGGACGGTTTAGGGTCCAGGTGAGGGTACGGCAACGCTTTAGGGGGAGCGTGCGTGTGAGGGCGCGGGTTAGTGTTAGCGTACGGGTTAGGATTAGGGGACGGGTGAGGGTCAGGCTTCGGGGAAGGGTTAAGGTTAGGGTTCGGGCTAGGGTTAGGGTTAGGGGACGGGGACGGTTTAGGGTCCAGGTGAGGGTACGGCAACGCTTTAGGGGGAGCGTGCGTGTGAGGGCGCGGGTTAGTGTTAGCGTACGGGTTAGGATTTGGGGACGGGTGAGGGTCAGGCTTCGGGGAAGGGTTAGGGTTAGGGTTCGGGCTAGGGTTAGGGTTAGGGGACGGGGACGGTTTAGGGTCCAGGTGAAGGTACGGCAACGCTTTAGGGGGAGCGTGCGTGTGAGGGCGTGGGTTAGTGTTAGCGTACGGGTTAGGATTAGGGGACGGGTGAGGGTCAGGCTTCGGGGAAGTGTTAGGGTTAGGGTTCGGGCTAGGGTTAGGGTTAGGGGACGGGGACGGTTTAGGGTCCAGGTGAGGGTACGGCAACGCTTTAGGGGGAGCGTGCGTGTGAGGGCGCGGGTTAGTGTTAGCGTACGGGTTAGGATTAGGGGACGGGTGAGGGTCAGGCTTCGGGGAAGGATTAAGGTTAGGGTTCGGGCTAGGGTTAGAGGACGGGGACGGTTTAGGGTCCAGGTGAGGGTACGGCAACGCTTTAGGGGGAGCGTGCGTGTGAGGGCGCGGGATAGTGTTAGCGTACGGTTTAGGATTAGGGGACGGGTGAGGGTCAGGCTTCGGGGAAGGGTTAGGGTTAGGGTTCGGGCTAGGGTTAGGGTTAGGGGACGGGGACGGTTTAGGGTCCAGGTGAGGGTACGGCAACGCTTTAGGGGGAGCGTGCGTGTGAGGGCGCGGGTTAGTGTTAGCGTCGGGTTAGGATTAGGGGACGGGTGAGGGTCAGGCTTCGGGGAAGGGTTAGGGTTAGGGTTTGGGCTAGGGTTAGGGTTCGGGGACGGGGACAGTTTAGGGTCCAGGTGAGGGTACGGCAACGCTTTAGGGGAAGCGTGTGTGTGAGGGCGCGGGTTAGTGTTAGCGTACGGGTTAGGATTAGGGGACGGGTGAGGTTCAGGCTTCGGGGAAGGGTTCGGGTTAGGGTTCGGGCTAGGGTTAGGGTTAGGGGACGGGGACGGTTTAGGGTCCAGGTGAGGGTACGGCAACGCTTTAGGGGGAGCGTGCGTGTGAGGGCGCGGGTTAGTGTTAGCGTAAGGGTTAGGATTAGGGGACGGGTGAGGGTCAGGCTTCGGGGAAGGGTTAGGGTTAGGGTTCGAGCTAGGGTTAGGGTTAGGGGACGGGGACGGTTTAGGGTCCAGGTGAGGGTACGGCAACGCTTTAGGGGGAGCGTGCGTGTGAGGGCGCGGGTTAGTGTTAGCGTACGTGTTAGGGTTAGGGGACGGGTGAGAGTCAGGCTTCGGGGAAGGGTTAGGGTTAGGGTTCGGGCTAGGGTTAGGGTTAGGGGACGGGGACGGTTTAGGGTCCAGGTGAGGGTACGGCAACGCTTTAGGGGGAGCGTGCGTGTGAGGGCGCGGGTTAGTGTTAGCGTACGGGTTAGGATTAGGGGATGGGTGAGGGTCAGGCTTCGGGGAAGGGTTAGGGTTAAGGTTCGGGCTAGGGTTAGGGTTAGGGGACGGGGACGGTTTAGGGTCCAGGTGAGGGTACGGCAACGCTTTAGGGGGAGCGTGCGTGTGAGGGCGCGGGTTAGTGTTAGCGTACGGGTTAAGATTAGGGGACGGGTCAGGGTCAGGCTTCGGGGAAGGGTTAGGTTTAGGGTTCGGGCTAGGGTTAGGGTTAGGGGACGGGGACGGTTTAGGGTCCAGGTTAGGGTACGGCAACGCTTTAGGGGGAGCGTGCGTGTGAGGGCGTGGGTTAGTGTTAGCGTACGGGTTAGGATTAGGGGACGGGTGAGGGTCAGGCTCGGGGAAGGGTTAGGGATAGGGTTCTGGCTAGGGTTAGGGTTAGGGGACGGGGACGGTTTAGGGTCCAGGTGAGGGTATGGCAACGCTTTAGGGGGAGCGTGCGTGTGAGGGCGCGGGTTAGTGTTAGCGTACGGGTTAGGATTAGGGGACGGGTGAGGGTCAGGCTTCGGGGAAGGGTTAGGGTTAGGGTTCGGGCTAGGGTTAGGGTTAGGGGACGGGGACGGTTTAGGGTCCAGGTGAGGGTACGGCAACGCTTTAGGGGGAGCGTGCGTGTGAGGGCGCGGGTTAGTGTTAGCGTACGGGTTAAGATTAGGGGACGGGTCAGGGTCAGGCTTCGGGGAAGGGTTAGGTTTAGGGTTCGGGCTAGGGTTAGGGTTAGGGGACGGGGACGGTTTAGGGTCCAGGTGAGGGTACGGCAACGCTTTAGGGGGAGCGTGCGTGTGAGGGCGTGGGTTAGTGTTAGCGTACGGGTTAGGATTAGGGGACGGGTGAGGGTCAGGCTTCGGGGAAGGGTTAGGGATAGGGTTCTGGCTAGGGTTAGGGTTAGGGGACGGGGACGGTTTAGGGTCCAGGTGAGGGTATGGCAACGCTTTAGGGGGAGCGTGCGTGTGAGGGCGCGGGTTAGTGTTAGCGTACGGGTTAGGATTAGGGGACGGGTGAGGGTCAGGCTTCGGGGAAGGGTTAGGGTTAGGGTTCGGGCTAGGGTTAGGGTTAGGGGACGGGGACGGTTTAGGGTCCAGGTGAGGGTACGGCAACGCTTTAGGGGGAGCGTGCGTGTGAGGGTGCGGGTTAGTGTTAGCGTACGGGTTAGGATTAGGGGACGGGTGAGGGTCAGGCTTCGGGGAAGGGTTAGGGTTAGGTTTCGGGCTAGGGTTAGGGTTAGGGGACGGGGACGGTTTAGGGTCCAGGTGAGGGTACGGAAACGCTTTAGGGGGAGCGTGCGTGTGAGGGTGCGGGTTAGTGTTAGCGTACGGGTTAGGATTAGGGGACCGGTGAGGGTCAGGCTTCGGGGAAGGGTTAGGGTTAGGGTTCGGGCTAGGGTTAGGTTTAGGGGACGGGGACGGTTTAGGGTCCAGGTGAGGGTACGGCAACGCTTTAGGGGGAGCGTGCGTGTGAGGGCGCGGGTTAGTGTTAGCGTACGGGTTAGGATTAGGGGACGGGTGAGGGTCAGGCTTCGGGGAAGGGTTAGGGTTAGGGTTCGGGCTAGGGTTAGGGTTAGGGGACGGGGACGGTTTAGGGTCCAGGTGAGGGTACGGCAACGCTTTAGGGGGAGCGTGCGTGTGAGGGCGTGGGTTAGTGTTAGCGTACGGGTTAGGATTAGGGGACGGGTGAGGGTCAGGCTTCGGGGAAGGGTTAGGGTTAGGGTTCGGGCTAGGGTTAAGGTTAGGGGATGGGGACGGTTTAGGGTCCAGGTGAGGGTACGGCAACGCTTTAGGGGGAGCGTTCGTGTGAGGGCGTGGGTTAGTGTCAGCGTACGGGTTAGGATTAGGGGACGGGTGAGGGTCAGGCTTCGGGGAAGGGTTAGGGTTAGGGTTCGGGCTAGGGTTAGGGTTAGGGGACGGGGACGGTTTAGGGTCCAGGTGAGGGTACGGCAACGCTTTAGGGGGAGCGTGCGTGTGAGCGCGCGGGTTAGTGTTAGCGTACGGGTTAGGATTAGGGGACGGGTGAGGGTCAGGCTTCGGGGAAGGGTTAGGGTTAGGGTTCCGGCTAGGGTTAGGGTTAGGGGACGGGGACGGTTTAGGGTCCAGGTGAGGGTACGGCAACGCTTTAGCGGGAGCGTGCGTGTGAGGGCGCGGGTTAGTGTTAGCGTACGGGTTAGGATTAGGGGACGGGTGAGGGTCAGGCTTCGGGGAAGGGTTAGGGTTAGGGTTCGGGCTAGGGTTAGGGTTAGGGGACGGGGACGGTTTAGGGTCCAGGTGAGGGTACGGCAACGCTTTAGGGGGAGCGAGCGTGTGAGGCTGCGGGTTAGTGTTAGCGTACGGGTTAGGATTAGGGGACGGGTGAGGGTCAGGCTTCGGGGAAGGGTTAGGGTTAGGGTTCGGGCTAGGGTTAGGGTTAGGGGACGGGGACGGTTTAGGGTCCAGGTGAGGGTACGGCAACGCTTTAGGGGGAGCGTGCGTGTGAGGGCGCGGGTTAGTGTTAGCGTACGGGTTAGGATTAGGGGACGGGTGAGGGTCAGGCTTCGGGGAAGGGTTAGGGTTAGGGTTCGGGCTAGGGTTAGGGTTAGGGGACGGGGACGGTTTAGGGTCCAGGTGAGGGTACGGCAACGCTTTATGGGGAGCGTGCGTGTGAGGGCGCGGGTTAGTGTTAGCGTACGGGTTAGGATTAGGGGACCGGTGAGGGTCAGGCTTCGGGGAAGGGTTAGGGTTAGGGTTCGGGCTAGGGTTAGGGTTAGGGGACGGGGATGGTTTAGGGTCCAGGTGAGGGTACGGCAACGCTTTAGGGGGAGCGTGCGTGTGAGGGCGCGGGTTAGTGTTAGCGTACGGGTTAGGATTAGGGGACGGGTGAGGGTCAGGCTTCGGGGAAGGGTTAGGGTTAGGGTTCGGGCTAGGGTTAGGGTTAGGGGACGGGGACGGTTTAGGGTCCAGGTGAGGGTACGGCAACGCTTTAGGGGGAGCGTGCGTGTGAGGGCGCGGGTTAGTGTTAGCGTACGGGTTAGGATTAGGGGACGGGTGAGGGTCAGGCTTCGGGGAAGGGTTAGGGTTAGGGTTCAGGCTAGGGTTAGGGTTAGGGGACGGGGACGGTTTAGGGTCCAGGTGAGGGTACGGCAACGCTTTAGGGGGAGCGTGCGTGTGAGGGCGCGGGTTAGTGTTAGCGTACGGGTTAGGATTAGGGGACGGGTGAGGGTCAGGCTTCGGGGAAGGGTTAGGGATAGGGTTCGGGCTAGGGTTAGGGTTAGGGGACGGGGACGGTTTAGGGTCCAGGTGAGGGTACGGCAACGCTTTAGGGGGAGCGTGCGTCTGAGGGCGCGGGTTAGTGTTAGCGTACGGGTTAGTATTAGGGGACGGGTGAGGGTCAGGCTTCGGGGAAGGGTTAGGGTTAGGGTTCGGGCTAGGGTTAGGGTTAGGGGACGGGGACGGTTTAGGGTCCAGGTGAGGGTACGGCAACGCTTTAGGGGGAGCGAGCGTGTGAGGGCGCGGGTTAGTGTTAGCGTACGGGTTAGGATTAGGGGACGGGTGAGGGTCAGGCTTCGGGGAAGGGTTAGGGTTAGGGTTCGGGCTAGGGTTAGGGTTAGGGGACGGGGACGGTTTAGGGTCCAGGTGAGGGTACGGCAACGCTTTAGGGGGAGCGTGCGTGTGAGGGCGCGGGTTAGTGTTAGCGTACGGGTTAGGATTAGGGGACGGGTGAGGGTCAGGCTTCGGGGAAGGGTTAGGGTTAGGGTTCGGGCTAGGGTTAGGGTTAGGGGACGGGGACGGTTTAGGGTCCAGGTGAGGGTACGGCAACGCTTTAGGGGAGCGTGCGTGTGAGCGCGCGGGTTAGTGTTAGCGTACGGGTTAGGATTAGGGGACGGGTGAGGGTCAGGCTTCGGGGAAGGGTTAGGGTTAGGGTTCCGGCTAGGGTTAGGGTTAGGGGACGGGGACGGTTTAGGGTCCAGGTGAGGGTACGGCAACGCTTTAGCGGGAGCGTGCGTGTGAGGGCGCGGGTTAGTGTTAGCGTACGGGTTAGGATTAGGGGACGGGTGAGGGTCAGGCTTCGGGGAAGGGTTAGGGTTAGGGTTCGGGCTAGGGTTAGGGTTAGGGGACGGGGACGGTTTAGGGTCCAGGTGAGGGTACGGCAACGCTTTAGGGGGAGCGAGCGTGTGAGGCTGCGGGTTAGTGTTAGCGTACGGGTTAGGATTAGGGGACGGGTGAGGGTCAGGCTTCGGGGAAGGGTTAGGATTAGGGTTCGGGCTAGGGTTAGGGTTAGGGGACGGGGACGGTTTAGGGTCCAGGTGAGGGTACGGCAACGCTTTATGGGGAGCGTGCGTGTTAGGGCGCGGGTTAGTGTTAGCGTACGGGTTAGGATTAGGGGACCGGTGAGGGTCAGGCTTCGGGGAAGGGTTAGGGTTAGGGTTCGGGCTAGGGTTAGCGTTAGGGGACGGGGACGGTTTAGGGTCCAGGTGAGGGTACGGCAA
This sequence comes from Delphinus delphis, assembly GCF_949987515.2. Lineage (NCBI taxonomy): Eukaryota > Metazoa > Chordata > Mammalia > Artiodactyla > Delphinidae > Delphinus > Delphinus delphis. The sequence goes on from NC_082686.1 coordinate 144,327,857, forward strand.
CGCTTTAGGGGGAGCGTGCGTGTGAGGGCGCGGGTTAGTGTTAGCGTACGGGTTAGGATTAGGGGACGGGTGAGGGTCAGGCGTCGGGGAAGGGTTAGGGTTAGGGTTCGGGCTAGGGTTAGGGTTAGGGGACGGGGACAGTTTAGGGTCCAGGTGAGGGTACGGCAACGCTTTAGGGGGAGCGTGCGTGTGAGGGCGCGGGTTAGTGTTAGCGTACGGGTTAGGATTAGGGGACGGGTGAGGGTCAGGCTTCGGGGAAGGGTTAGGGTTAGGGTTCAGGCTAGGGTTAGGGTTAGGGGACGGGGACGGTTTAGGGTCCAGGTGAGGGTACGGCAACGCTTTAGGGGGAGCGTGCGTGTGAGGGCGCGGGTTAGTGTTAGCGTACGGGTTAGGATTAGGGGACGGGTGAGGGTCAGGCTTCGGGGAAGGGTTAGGGATAGGGTTCGGGCTAGGGTTAGGGTTAGGGGACGGGGACGGTTTAGGGTCCAGGTGAGGGTACGGAAACGCTTTAGGGGGAGCGTGCGTCTGAGGGCGCGGGTTAGTGTTAGCGTACGGGTTAGGATTAGGGGACGGGTGAGGGTCAGGCTTCGGGGAAGGGTTAGGGTTAGGGTTCGGGCTAGGGTTAGGGTTAGGGGACGGGGACGGTTTAGGGTCCAGGTGAGGGTACGGCAACGCTTTAGGGGGAGCGAGCGTGTGAGGGCGCGGGTTAGTGTTAGCGTACGGGTTAGGATTAGGGGACGGGTGAGGGTCAGGCTTCGGGGAAGGGTTAGGGTTAGGGTTCGGGCTAGGGTTAGGGTTAGGGGACGGGGACGGTTTAGGGTCCAGGTGAGGGAACGGCAACGCTTTAGGGGGAGCGTGCGTGTGAGGGCGCGGGTTAGTGTTAGCGTACGGGTTAGGATTAGGGGACGGGTGAGGGTCAGGCTTCGGGGAAGGGTTAGGGTTAGGGTTTGGGCTAGGGTTAGGGTTAGGGGACGGGGACGGTTTAGGGTCCAGGTGAGGGTACGGCAACGCTTTATGGGGAGCGTGCGTGTGAGGGCGCGGGTTAGTGTTAGCGTACGGGTTAGGATTAGGGGACGGGTGAGGGTCAGGCTTCGGGGAAGGGTTAGGGTTAGGGTTCGGGCTAGGGTTAGGGTTAGGGGACGGGGACGGTTTAGGGTCCAGGTGAGGGTACGGCAACGGTTTAGGGGGAGCGTGCGTGTGAGGGCGCGGGTTAGGGTTAGCGTACGGGTTAGGATTAGGGGACGGGTGAGGGTCAGGCTTCGGGGAAGGTTTAGGGTTAGGGTTCGGGCTAGGGTTAGGGTTAGGGGACGGGGACGGTTTAGGGTCCAGGTGAGGGTACGGCAACGCTTTAGGGGGAGCGTGCGTGTGAGGGCGCGGGTTAGTGTTAGCGTACGGGTTAGGATTCGGGGACGGGTGAGGGTCAGGCTTCGGGGAAGGGTTAGGGTTAGGGTTCGGGCTAGGGTTAGGGTTAGGGGACGGGGACGGTTTAGGGTCCAGGTGAGGGTACGGCACCGCTTTAGGGGGAGCGTGCGTGTGAGGGCGCGGGTTAGTGTTAGCATACGGGTTAGGATTAGGGGACGGGTGAGGGTCAGGCTTCGGGGAAGGGTTAGGGATAGGGTTCGGGCTAGGGTTAGGGTTAGGGGACGGGGACGGTTTAGGGTCCAGGTGAGGGTACGGCAACGCTTTAGGGGGAGCGTGCGTTTGAGGGCGCGGGTTAGTGTTAGCGTAAGGGTTAGGATTAGGGGACGGGTGAGGGTCAGGCTTCGGGGAAGGGTTAGGGTTAGGGTTCGGGCTAGGGTTAGGGTTAGGGGACGGGGACGGTTTAGGGTCCAGGTGAGGGTACGGCAACGCTTTAGGGGGAGCGTGCGTGTGAGGGCGCGGGTTAGTGTTAGCGTACGGGTTAGGATTAGGGGACGGGTGAGGGTCAGGCTTCGGGGAAGGGTTAGGGTTAGGGTTCCGGCTAGGGTTAGGGTTAGGGGACGGGGACGGTTTAGGGTCCAGGTGAGGGTACGGCAACGCTTTAGCGGGAGCGTGCATGTGAGGGTGCGGGTTAGTGTTAGCGTACGGGTTAGGATTAGGGGACGGGTGAGGGTCAGGCTTCGGGGAAGGGTTAGGATTAGGGTTCGGGCTAGGGTTAGGGTTAGGGGACGGGGACGGTTTAGGGTCCAGGTGAGGGTACGGCAACGCTTTAGGGGGAGCGTGCGTGTGAGGGCGCGGGTTAGTGTTAGCGTACGGGTTAGGATTAGGGGACAGGTGAGGGTCAGGCTTCGTGGAAGGGTTAGGGTTAGGGTTCGGGCTAGGGTTAGGGTTAGGGGACGGGGACGGTTTAGGGTCCAGGTGAGGGTACGGCAACGCTTTAGGGGGAGCGTGCGTGTGAGGGCGTGGGTTAGTGTTAGCGTACGGGTTAGGATTAGGGGACGGGTGAGGGTCAGGCTTCGGGGAAGGGTTAGGGTTAGGGTTCGGGCTAGGGTTAGGGTTAGGGGACGGGGACGGTTTAGGGTCCAGGTGAGGGTACGGCAACGCTTTAGGGGGAGCGTGCGTGTGAGGGCGCGGGTTAGTGTTAGCGTACGGGTTAGGATTAGGGGACGGGTGAGGGTCAGGCTTCGGGGAAGGGTTAGGGTTAGGGTTCGGGCTAGGGTTAGGGTTAGGGGACGGGGACGGTTTAGCGTCCAGGTGAGGGTACGGCAACGCTTTAGGGGGAGCGTGCGTGTGAGGGCGCGGGTTAGTGTTAGCGTACGGGTTAGGATTAGGGGACGGGTGAGGGTCAGGCTTCGGGGAAGGGTTAGGGTTAGGGTTCGGGCTAGGGTTAGGGTTAGGGGACGGGGACGGTTTAGGGTCCAGGTGAGGGTACGGCAACGCTTTAGGGGGAGCGTGCGTGTGAGGGCGCGGGTTAGTGTTAGCGTACGGGTTAGGATTAGGGGACGGGTGAGGGTCAGGCTTCGGGGAAGGGTTAGGGTTAGGGTTCGGGCTAGGGTTAGGGTTAGGGGACGGGGACGGTTTAGGGTCCAGGTGAGGGTACGGCAACGCTTTAGGGGGAGCGTGCGTGTGAGGGCGTGGGTTAGTGTTAGCGTACGGGTTAGGATTAGGGGATGGGTGAGGGTCAGGCTTCGGGGAAGGGTTAGGGTTTGGGCTAGGGTTAGGGTTAGGGGACGGGGACGGTTTAGGGTCCAGGTGAGGGTACGGCAACGCTTTAGGGGGAGCGTGCGTGTGAGGGCGCGGGTTAGTGTTAGCGTACGGGTTAGGATTAGGGGACGGGTGAGGGTCAGGCTTCGGGGAAGGGTTAGGGTTAGGGTTCGGGCTAGGGTTAGGGTTAGGGGACGGGGACGGTTTAGGGTCCAGGTGAGGGTACGGCAACGGTTTAGGGGGAGCGTGCGTGTGAGGGCGCGGGTTAGGGTTAGCGTACGGGTTAGGATTAGGGGACGGGTGAGGGTCAGGCTTCGGGGAAGGTTTAGGGTTAGGGTTCGGGCTAGGGTTAGGGTTAGGGGACGGGGACGGTTTAGGGTCCAGGTGAGGGTACGGCAACGCTTTAGGGGGAGCGTGCGTGTGAGGGCGCGGGTTAGTGTTAGCGTACGGGTTAGGATTCGGGGACGGGTGAGGGTCAGGCTTCGGGGAAGGGTTAGGGTTAGGGTTCGGGCTAGGGTTAGGGTTAGGGGACGGGGACGGTTTAGGGTCCAGGTGAGGGTACGGCAACGCTTTAGGGGGAGCGTGCGTGTGAGGGCGCGGGTTAGTGTTAGCATACGGGTTAGGATTAGGGGACGGGTGAGGGTCAGGCTTCGGGGAAGGGTTAGGGATAGGGTTCGGGCTAGGGTTAGGGTTAGGGGACGGGGACGGTTTAGGGTCCAGGTGAGGGTACGGCAACGCTTTAGGGGGAGCGTGCGTTTGAGGGCGCGGGTTAGTGTTAGCGTAAGGGTTAGGATTAGGGGACGGGTGAGGGTCAGGCTTCGGGGAAGGGTTAGGGTTAGGGTTCGGGCTAGGGTTAGGGTTAGGGGACGGGGACGGTTTAGGGTCCAGGTGAGGGTACAGCAACGCTTTAGGGGGAGAGTGCGTGTGAGGGCGCTGGTTAGTGTTAGCGTACGGGTTAGGATTAGGGGACGGGTGAGGGTCAGGCTTCGGGGAAGGGTTAGGGTTAGGGTTCCGGCTAGGGTTAGGGTTAGGGGACGGGGACGGTTTAGGGTCCAGGTGAGGGTACGGCAACGCTTTAGCGGGAGCGTGCGTGTGAGGGCGCGGGTTAGTGTTAGCGTACGGGTTAGGATTAGGGGACGGGTGAGGGTCAGGCTTCGTGGAAGGGTTAGGGTTAGGGTTCGGGCTAGGGTTAGGGTTAGGGGACGGGGACGGTTTAGGGTCCAGGTGAGGGTACGGCAACGTTTTAGGGGGAGCGTGCGTGTGAGGGCGTGGGTTAGTGTTAGCGTACGGGTTAGGATTAGGGGACGGCTGAGGGTCAGGCTTCGGGGAAGGGTTAGGGTTAGGGTTCGGGCTAGGGTTAGGGTTAGGGGACGGGGACGGTTTAGGGTCCAGGTGAGGGTACGGCAACGCTTTAGGGGGAGCGTGCGTGTGAGGGCGCGGGTTAGTGTTAGCGTACGGGTTAGGATTAGGGGACGGGTGAGGGTCAGGCTTCGGGGAAGGGTTAGGGTTAGGGTTCGGGCTAGGGTTAGGGTTAGGGGACGGGGACGGTTTAGCGTCCAGGTGAGGGTACGGCAACGCTTTAGGGGGAGCGTGCGTGTGAGGGCGCGGGTTAGTGTTAGCGTACGGGTTAGGATTAGGGGACGGGTGAGGGTCAGGCTTCGGGGAAGGGTTAGGGTTAGGGTTCGGGCTAGGGTTAGGGTTATGGGACGGGGACGGTTTAGGGTCCAGGTGAGGGTACGGCAACGCTTTAGGGGGAACGTGCGTGTGAGGGCGCGGGTTAGTGTTAGCGTACGGGTTAGGATTAGGGGACGGGTGAGGGTCAGGCTTCGGGGAAGGGTTAGGGTTAGGGTTCGGGCTAGGGTTAGGGTTAGGGGACGGGGACGGTTTAGGGTCCAGGTGAGGGTATGGCAACGCTTTAGGGGGAGCGTGCGTGTGAGGGCGCAGGTTAGTGTTAGCGTACGGGTTAAGATTAGGGGATGGGTGAGGGTCAGGCTTCGGGGAAGGGTTAGGGTTCGGGCTAGGGTTAGGGTTAGGGGACGGGGACGGTTTAGGGTCCAGGTGAGGGTACGGCAACGCTTTAGGGGGAGCGTGCGTGTGAGGGCGCGGGTTAGTGTTAGCGTATGGGTTAGGATTAGGGGACGGGTGAGGGTCAGGCTTCGGGGAAGGGTTAGGGTTAGGGTTCGGGCTAGGGTTAGGGTTAGGGGACGGGGACGGTTTAGGGTCCAGGTGAGGGTACGGCAACGCTTTAGGGGGAGCGTGCGTGTGAGGGCGCGGGTTAGTGTTAGCGTACGGGTTAGGATTAGGGGACGGGTGAGGGTCAGGCTTCGGGGAAGGGTTAGGGTTAGGGTTCGGGCTAGGGTTAGGGTTAGGGGACGGGGATGGTTTAGGGTCCAGGTGAGGGTACGGCAACGCTTTAGGGGGAGCGTGCGTGTGAGGGCGCGGGTTAGGGTTAGCGTACGGGTTAGGATTAGGGGACGGGTGAGGGTCAGGCTTCGGGGAAGGTTTAGGGTTAGGGTTCGGGCTAGGGTTAGGGTTAGGGGACGGGGACGGTTTAGGGTCCAGGTGAGGGTACGGCAACGCTTTAGGGGGAGCGTGCGTGTGAGGGCGCGGGTTAGTGTTAGCGTACGGGTTAGGATTCGGGGACGGGTGAGGGTCAGGCTTCGGGGAAGGGTTAAGGTTAGGGTTCGGGCTAGGGTTAGGGTTAGGGGACGGGGACGGTTTAGGGTCCAGGTGAGGGTACGGCAACGCTTTAGGGGGAGCGTGCGTGTGAGGGCGCGGGTTAGTGTTAGCGTACGGGTTAGGATTAGGGGACGGGTGAGGGTCAGGCTTCGGGGAAGGGTTAGGGTTAGGGTTCGGGCTAGGGTTAGGGTTAGGGGACGGGGACGGTTTAGGGTCCAGGTGAGGGTACGGCAACGCTTTACGAGGAGCGTGCGTGTGCGTGTGCGGGCGCGGGTTAGTGTTAGCGTACGGGTTAGGATTAGGGGACGGGTGAGGGTCAGGCTTCAGGGAAGGGTTAGGGTTAGGGTTCGGGCTAGGGTTAGGGTTAGGGGACGGGGACGGTTTAGGGTCCAGGTGAGGGTACGGCAACGCTTTAGGGGGAGCGTGCGTGTGAGGGCGCGGGTTAGTGTTAGCGTACGGGTTAGGATTAGGGGACGGGTGAGGGTCAGGCTTCGGGGAAGGGTTAGGGTTAGGGTTCGGGCTAGGGTTAGGGTTAGGGGACGGGGACGGTTTAGGGTCCAGGTGAGGGTACGGCAACGCTTTACGGGGAGCGTGCGTGTGAGGGCGCTGGTTAGTGTTAGCGTACGGCTTAGGGTTAGGGGACGGGTGAGGGTCAGGCTTCGGGGAAGGGTTAGGGTTAGGGTTCGGGCTAGGGTTAGGGTTAGGGGACGGGGACGGTTTAGGGTCCAGGTGAGGGTACGGCAACGCTTTAGGGGGAGCGTGCGTGTGAGGGCGCGGGTTAGTGTTAGCGTACGGGTTAGGATTAGGGGACGGGTGAGGGTCAGGCTTCGGGGAAGGGTTAGGGTTAGGGTTCGGGCTAGGGTTAGGTTTAGGGGACAGGGACGGTTTAGGGTCCAGGTGAGGGTACGGCAACGCTTTATGGGGAGCGTGCGTGTGAGGGCGCGGGTTAGTGTTAGCGTACGGGTTAGGATTAGGGGACGGGTGAGGTTCAGGCTTCGGGGAAGGGTTAGGGTTAGGGTTCGGGCTAGGGTTAGGGTTAGGGACGGGGACGGTTTAGGGTCCAGGTGAGGGTACGGCACGCTTTAGGGGGAGCGTGCGTGTGAGGGCGCGGGTTAGTGTTAGCGTACGGGTTAGGATTAGGGGACGGGTGAGGGTCAGGCTTCGGGGAAGAGTTAGGGTTAGGGTTCGGGCTAGGGTTAGGGTCAGGGGACGGGGACGGTTTAGGGTCCAGGTGAGGGTACGGCAACGCTTTAGGGGGAGCGTGCGTGTGAGGGCGCGGGTTAGTGTTAGCGTACGGGTTAGGATTAAGGGACGGGTGAGGGTCAGGCTTCGGGGAAGGGTTAGGGTTAGGGTTCGGGCTAGGGTTAGTGTTAGGGGACGGGGACGGTTTAGGGTCCAGGTGAGGGTACGGCAACGCTTTAGGGGGAGCGTGCGTGTGAGGGCGCGGGTTAGTGTTAGCGTACGGGTTAGGATTTTGGGATGGGTGAGGGTCAGGCTTTGGGGTAGGGTTAGGGTTAGGGTTCGGGCTAGGGTTAGGGTTAGGGGACGGGGACGGTTTAGGGTCCAGGTGAGGGTACGGCAACGCTTTAGGGGGAGCGTGCGTGTGAGGGCGCTGGTTAGTGTTAGCATACGGGTTAGGATTAGGGGACGGGTGAGGGTCAGGCTTCGGGGAAGGGTTAGGGTTAGGGTTCGGGCTAGGGTTAGGGTTAGGGGCCGGGGACGGTTTAGGGTCCAGGTGAGGGTACAGCAACGCTTTAGGGGGAGCGTGCGTGTGAGGGCGCGGGTTAGTGTTAGCGTACAGGTTAAGATTAGGGGACGGGTGAGGGTCAGGCTTCGGGGAAGGGTTAGGGTTAGGGTTCGGGTTAGGGTTAGGGTTAGGGGACGGGGACGGTTTAGGGTCCAGGTGAGGGTACGGCAACGCTTTAGGGGGAGCGTGTGTGTGCGGGCGCGGGTTAGTGTTAGCGTACGGGTTAGGATTAGGGGACGTGTGAGGGTCAGGCTTCGGGGAAGGGTTAGTGTTAGGGTTCGGGGTAGGGTTAGGGTTAGGGGACGGGGACGGTTTAGGGTCCAGGTGAGGGTACGGTAACGCTTTAGGGGGAACGTGCGTGTGAGGGCGCGGGTTAGTGTTAGCGTACGAGTTAGGATTAGGGGACGGGTGAGGGTCAGGCTTCGGGGAAGGGTTAGGGTTAGGGTTCGGGCTAGGGTTAGGGTTAGGGGACGGGGACGGTTTAGGGTCCAGGTGAGGGTACGGCAACGCTTTAGGGGGAGCGTGCGTGTGAGAGCGTGGGTTAGTGTTAGCGTACGGGTTAGGATTAGAGGACGGGTGAGGGTCAGGCTTCGGGGAAGGGTTAGGGTTAGGGTTCGGGCTAGGGTTAGTGTTAGAGGATGGGGACGGTTTAGGGTCCAGGTGAGGGTACGGCAACGCTTTAGGGGGAGCGTGCGTGTGAGGGCGCGGGTTAGTGTTAGCGTACGGGTTAGGATTAGGGGACGGGTGAGGGTCAGGCTTCGGGGAAGGGTTAGGGTTAGGGTTAGGTTTCGGGCTAGGGTTAGGGTTAGGGGACGGGGACGGTTTAGGGTCCAGATGAGGGTACGGCAACGCTTTAGGGGGAGCGTGCGTGTGAGGGCGCGGGTTAGTGTTAGCGTACGGGTTAGGATTAGGGGACGGGTGAGGGTCAGGCTTCGGGGAAGGGTTAGGGTTCGGGCTAGGGTTAGGGTTAGGGGACGGGGACGGTTTAGGGTCCAGGTGAGGGTACGGCAACGCTTTAGGGGGAGCGTGCGTGTGAGGGCGCGGGTTAGTGTTAGCGTACGGGTTAGGATTAGGGGACGGGTGAGGGTCAGGCTTCGGGGAAGGGTTAGGGTTAGGGTTCGGGCTAGGGTTAGGGTTAGGGGACGGGGACGGTTTAGGGTCCAGGTGAGGGTACGGCAACGCTTTAGGGGGAGCGTGCATGTGAGGGCGCGGGTTAGTGTTAGCGTACGGGTTAGGATTAGGGGACGGGTGAGGGTCAGGCTTCGGGGAAGGGTTAGGGTTAGGGTTCGGGCTAGGGTTAGGGTTAGGGGATGGGGATGGTTTAGGGTCCAGGTGAGGGTACGGCAACGGTTTAGGGGGAGCGTGCGTGTGAGGGCGCGGGTTAGGGTTAGCGTACGGGTTAGGATTAGGGGACGGGTGAGGGTCAGGCTTCGGGGAAGCTTTAGGGTTAGGGTTCGGGCTAGGGTTAGGGTTAGGGGACGGGGACGGTTTAGGGTCCAGGTGAGGGTACGGCAACGCTTTAGGGGGAGCGTGCGTGTGAGGGCGCGGGTTAGTGTTAGCGTACGGGTTAGGATTCGGGGACGGGTGAGGGTCAGGCTTCGGGGAAGGGTTAGGGTTAGGGTTCGGGCTAGGGTTAGGGTTAGGGGACGGGGACGGTTTAGGGTCCAGGTGAGGGTACGGCAACGCTTTAGGGGGAGCGTGCGTGTGAGGGCGTGGGTTAGTGTTAGCGTACGGGTTAGGATTAGGGGACGGGTGAGGGTCAGGCTTCGGGGAAGGGTTAGGGTTAGGGTTCGGGCTAGGGTTAGGGTTAGGGGACGGGGACGGTTTAGGGTCCAGGTGAGGGTATGGCAACGCTTTAGGGGGAGCGTGCATGTGAGGGCGCGGGTTAGTGTTAGCGTACGGGTTAGGATTAGGGGACGGGTGAGGGTCAGGCTTCGGGGAAGGGTTAGGGTTAGGGTTCGGGCTAGGGTTAGGTTTAGGGGACGGGGACGGTTTAGGGTCCAGGTGAGGGTACGGCAACGCTTTAGGGGGAGCGTGCGTGTGAGGGCGCGGGTTAGTGTTAGCGTACGGGTTAGGATTAGGGGACAGGTGAGGGTCAGGCTTCGGGGAAGGGTTAGGGATAGGGTTCGGGCTAGGGTTAGGGTTAGGGGACGGGGACGGTTTAGGGTCCAGGTGAGGGTATGGCAACGCTTTAGGGGGAGCGTGCGTTTGAGGGCGCGGGTTAGTGTTAGCGTACGGGTTAGGATTAGGGGACGGGTGAGGGTCAGGCTTCGGGGAAGGGTTAGGGTTAGGGTTCGGGCTAGGGTTAGGGTTAGGGGACGGGGACGGTTTAGGGTCCAGGTGAGGGTACGGCAACGCTTTAGGGGGAGCGTGCGTGTGAGGGCGTGGGTTAGTGTGAGCGTACGGGTTAGGATTAGGGGACGGGTGAGGGTCAGGCTTCGGGGAAGGGTTAGGGTTAGGGTTCGGGCTAGGGTTAGGGTTAGGGACGGGGACGGTTTAGGGTCCAGGTGAGGGTACGGCATGCTTTAGGGGGAGCGTGCGTGTGAGGGCGCGGGTTAGTGTTAGCGTACGGGTTAGGATTAGGGGACGGGTGAGGGTCAGGCTTCGGGGAAGGGTTAGGGTTAGGGTTCGGGCTAGGGTTAGGGTTAGGGGACGGGGACGGTTTAGGGTCCAGGTGAGGGTACGGCAACGCTTTAGGGGGAGCGTGCGTGTGAGGGCGCGGGTTAGTGTTAGCGTACTGGTTAGGATTAGGGGACGGGTGAGGGTCAGGCTTCGGGGAAGGGTTAGGGTTAGGGTTCGGGCTAGGGTTAGGGGACGGGGACGGTTTAGGGTCCAGGTGAGGGTACGGCAACGCTTTAGGGGGAGCGTGCGTGTGAGGGCGCGGGTTAGTGTTAGCGTACGGTTTAGGATTAGGGGACGGGTGAGGGTCAGGCTTCGGGGAAGGGTTAGGGTTAGGGTTCGGGCTAGGGTTCGGGTTAGGGGACGGGGACGGTTTAGGGTCCAGGTGAGGGTACGGCAACGCTTTAGGGGGAGCGTGCGTGTGAGGGCGCGGGTTAGTGTTAGCGTACGGGTTAGGATTTGGGGACGGGTGAGGGTCAGGCTTCGGGGAAGGGTTAGGGTTAGGGTTCGGGCTAGGGTTAGGGTTAGGGGACGGGGACGGTTTAGGGTCCAGGTGAGGCTACGGCAACGCTTTAGGGGGAGCGTGCATGTGAGGGCGTGGGTTAGTGTTAGCGTACGGGTTAGGATTAGGGGACAGGTGAGGGTCAGGCTTCTGGGAAGGGTTAGGGTTAGGGTTCGGGCTAGGGTTAGGGTTAGGGGACGGGGACGGTTTAGGGTCCAGGTGAGGGTACGGCAACGCCTTAGGGGGAGCGTGCGTGTGAGGGCGCGGGTTAGTGTTAGCGTACGGGTTAGGATTAGGGGACGGGTGAGGGTCAGGCTTCGGGGAAGGGTTAGGGTTAGGGTTCGGGCTAGGGTTAGGGGACGGGGACGGTTTAGGGTCCAGGTGAGGGTACGGCAACGCTTTCGGGGGAGCGTGTGTGTGAGGGCGCGGGTTAGTGTTAGCGTACGGGTTAGGATTAGGGGACGGGTGAGGGTCAGGCTTCGGGGAAGGGTTAGGGTTAGGGTTCGGGCTAGGGTTAGGGTTAGGGGACGGGGACGGTTTAGGGTCCAGGTGAGGGTACGGCAACGCTTTAGGGGGAGCGTGCGTGTGAGGGCGCGGGTTAGTGTTAGCGTACGGGTTAGGATTAGGGGACGGGTGAGGGTCAGGCTTCGGGGAAGGGTTAGGGTTAGGGTTCGGGCTAGGGTTAGGGTTAGGGGACGGGGACGGTTTAGGGCCCAGGTGAGGGTACGGCAACGCTTTAGGGGGAGCGTGCATGTGAGGGCGTGGGTTAGTGTTAGCGTACGGGTTAGGATTAGGGGACGGGTGAGGGTCAGGCTTCGGGGAAGCGTTAGGGTTAGGGTTCGGGCTAGGGTTAGGGTTAGGGGACGGGGACGGTTTAGGGTCCAGGTGAGGGTACGGCAACGCTTTAGGGGGAGCGTGCGTGTGAGGGCGCGGGTTAGTGTTAGCGTACGGGTTAGGATTAGGGGACGGGTGAGGGTCAGGCTTCGGGGAAGGATTAGGGTTAGGGTTCGGGCTAGGGTTAGGGGACGGGGACGGTTTAGGGTCCAGGTGAGGGTACGGCAACACTTTAGGGGGAGCGTGCGTGTGAGGGCGCGGGTTAGTGTTAGCATACGGGTTAGGATTAGGGGACGGGTGAAGGTCAGGCTTCGGGGAAGGGTTAGGGTTAGGGTTCGGGCTAGGGTTAGGGTTAGGGGACGGGCACGGTTTAGGGTCCAGGTGAGGGTACGGCAACGCTTTAGGGGGAGCGTGCGTGTGAGGGCGCGGGTTAGTGTTAGCGTACGGGTTAGGATTAGGGGACGGATGAGGGTCAGGCTTCGGGGAAGGGTTAGGGTTAGGGTTCGGGCTAGGGTTAGGGTTAGGGGACGGGGACGGTTTCGGGTCCAGGTGAGGGTACGACAACACTTTAGGGTGAGCGTGCGTGTGAGGGCGCGGGTTAGTGTTAGCGTACGGGTTAGGATTAGGGGACGGGTGAAGGTCAGGCTTCGGGGAAGGGTTAGGGTTAGGGTTCGGGCTAGGGTTAGGGTTAGGGGACGGGGACGGTTTAGGGTCCAGGTGAGGGTACGGCAACGCTTTAGGGGGAGCGTGCGTGTGAGGGCGCGGGTTAGAGTTAGCGTACGGGTTAAGATAAGGGGACGGGTGAGGGTCAGGTTTCGTGGAAGGGTTAGGGTTAGGGTTCGGGCTAGGGTTAGGGTCAGGGGACGGGGACGGTTTAAGGTCCAGGTGAGGGTACGGCAACGCTTTATGGGGAGCGTGCGTGTGAGGGCGCGGGTTAGTGTTAGCGTACGGGTTAGGATTAGGGGACGGGTGAGGGTCAGGATTCGGGGAAGGGTTAGGGTTAGGGTTCGGGCTAGGGTTAGGGTTAGGGGACGGGGACGGTTTAGGGTCCAGGTGAGGGTACGGCTACGCTTTAGGGGGAGCGTGCGTGTGAGGGCGCGGGTTAGTGTTAGCGTACGGGGTAGGATTAGGGGACGGGTGAGGGTCAGGCTTCGGGGAAGTGTTTGGGTTAGGGTTCGGGCTAGGGTTAGGGTCAGGGGACGGGGACGGTTTAGGGTCCAGGTAAGGGTACGGCAACGCTTTAGGGGGAGCGTGCGTGTGAGGGCGCCGGTTAGTGTTAGCGTACGGGTTAGGATTAGGGGACGGGTGAGGGTCAGGCTTCGGGGAAGGGTTAGGGTTAGGGTTCGGGCTAGGGTTAGGATTAGGGGTCGGGGACGGTTTAGGGTCCAGGTGAGGGTACGGCAACGCTTTAGGGGGAGCGTGCGTGTGAGGGCGCGGGTTAGTGTTAGCGTACGGGTTAGGATTAGGGAACGTGTGAGGGTCAGGCTTCGGGGAAGGGTTAGGGTTAGGGTTCGGGCTAGGGTTAGAGTTAGAGGACGCGGACGGTTTAGGGTCCAGGTGAGGGTACGGCAACGCTTTAGGGGGAGCGTGCGTGTGAGGGCGTGGGTTAGTGTTAGCGTACGGGTTAGGATTAGGGGACGGGTGAGGGTCAGGCTTCGGGGAAGGGTTAGGGTTAGAGTTCGGGCTAGGGTTAGGGTTAGGGCACGGGGACGGTTTAGGGTCCAGGTGAGGGTACGGCAACGCTTTAGGGGGAGCGTGCGTGTGAGGGCGCGGGTTAGTGTTAGCGTACGGGTTAGGATTAGGGGACGGGTGAGGGTCAGGCTTCGGGGAAGGGTTAGGGTTGGGGTTCGGGCTAGGGTTAGGGTTAGGGGACGGGGACGGTTTAGGGTCCAGGTGAGGGTACGGCTACGCTTTAGGGGGAGCGTGCGTGTGAGGGCGTGGGTTAGTGTTAGCGTACGGGTTAGGATTAGGGGACGGATGAGGGTCAGTCTTCGGGGGAGGGTTAGGTTTAGGGTTCGGGCTTGGGTTATGGTTAGGGGACGGGGACGGTTTAGGGTCCAGGTGAGGGTACGGCAACGCTTTAGGGGGAGCGTGCGTGTGAGGGCGTGGGTTAGTGTTAGCGTACGGGTTAGGATTAGGGGACGGGTGAGGGTCAGGCTTTGGGGAAGGGTTAGGGTTAGGGTTCGGGCTAAGGTTAGGGTTAGGGGACGGGGACGGTTTAGGGTCCAGGTGAGGGTACGGCAACGCTTTAGGGGGAGCGTGCGTGTGAGGGCGTGGGTTAGTGTTAGGTTACGGGGTAGGATTAGGGGACGGGTGAGGGTCAGGCTTCGGGGAAGTGTTTGGGTTAGGGTTCGGGCTAGGGTTAGGGTTAGGGGACGGGGACGGTTTAGGGTCCAGGTGAGGGTACGGCAACGCTTTAGGGGGAGCGTGCGTGTGAGGGCGCCGGTTAGTGTTAGCGTACGGGTTAGGATTAGGGGACGGGTGAGGGTCAGGCTTCGGGGAAGGGTTAGGGTTAGGGTTCGGGCTAGGGTTAGGATTAGGGGACGGGGACGGTTTAGGGTCCAGGTGAGGGTACGGCAACGCTTTAGGGGGAGCGTGCGTGTGAGGGCGCGGGTTAGTGTTAGCGTACGGGTTAGGATTAGGGGACGGGTGAGGGTCAGGCTTCGGGGAAGGGTTAGGGTTAGGGTTCGGGCTAGGGTTAGGGTTAGAGGACGGGGACGGTTTAGTGTCCAGGTGAGGGTACGGCAACGCTTTAGGGGGAGCGTGCGTGTGAGGGCGTGGGTTAGTGTTAGCGTACGGGTTAGGATTAGGGGACGGGTGAGGGTCAGGCTTCGGGGAAGGGTTAGGGTTAGAGTTCGGGCTAGGGTTAGGGTTAGGGGACGGGGACGGTTTAGGGTCCAGGTGAGGGTACGGCAACGCTTTAGGGGGAGCGTGCGTGTGAGGGCGCGGGTTAGTGTTAGCGTACGTGTTAGGATTAGGGGACGGGTGAGGATCAGGCTTCGGGGAAGGGTTAGGGTTAGGGTTCGGGCTAGGGTTAGGGTTAGGGGACGGGGACGGTTTAGGGTCCAGGTGAGGGTACGGCAACGCTTTAGGGGGAGCGTGCGTGTGAGGGCGCGGGGTAGTGTTAGCGTACGGGTTAGGATTAGGGTACGGCTGAGTGTCAGGCTTCGGGGAAGGGTTAGGGTTAAGGTTCGGGCTAGGGTTAGGGTTAGGGGACGGGGACGGTTTAGGGTCCAGGTGAGGGTACGGCAACGCTTTAGGGGGAGCGTGCGTGTGAGGGCGCGGGTTAGTGTTAGCGTACGGGTTAAGATAAGGGGACGGGTGAGGGTCAGGCTTCGGGGAAGGGTTAGGGTTAGGGTTCGGGCTAGGGTTAGGGTTAGGGGACGGGGACGGTTTAGGGTCCAGGTGAGGGTACGGCAACGCTTTAGGGGGAGCGTGCGTGTGAGGGCGCGGGTTAGTGTTAGCGTACGGGTTAGGATTAGGGGACGGGTGAGGGTCAGGCTTCGGGGAAGGGTTAGGGTTAGGGTTCGGGCTAGGGTTAGAGTTAGGGGACGGGGACGGTTTAGGGTCCAGGTGAGGGTACGGCAACGCTTAGGGGGAGCGTGCCTGTGAGGGCGCGGGTTAGTTTTAGCGTACGTTTTAGGATTAGGGGACGGGTGAGGGTCAGGCTTCGGGGAAGGGTTAGGGTTAGGGTTCGGGCTAGGGTTAGGGTTAGGGGACGGGGACGGTTTAGGGTCCAGGTGAGGGTACGGCAACGCTTTAGAGGGAGCGTGCGTGTGAGGGCGCGTGTTAGTGTTAGCGTACGGGTTAGGATTAGGGGACGGGTGAGGGTCAGGCTTCGGGGGAGGGTTAGGTTTAGGGTTCGGGCTTGGGTTAGGGTTAGGGGACGGGGACGGTTTAGGGTCCAGGTGAGTGTACGGCAACGCTTTAGGGGGAGCGTGCGTGTGAGGGCGCGGGTTAGTGTTAGCGTACGGGTTAGGATTAGGGGACGGGTGAGGGTCAGGCTTCGGGGAAGGGTTAGGGTTAGGGTTCGGGCTAGGGTTAGGGTTAGAGGACGGGGACGGTTTAGGGTCCAGGTGAGGGTACGGCAACGCTTTAGTGGGAGCGTGCGTGTGAGGGCGCGGGTTAGTGTTAGCGTACGGGTTAGCATTAGGGGACGGGTGAGGGTCAGGCTTCGGGGAAGGGTTAGGGTTAGGGTTCGGGCTAGGGTTAGGGTTAGGGGACGGGGACGGTTTAGGGTCCAGGTGAGGGTACGGCAACGCTTTAGGGGGAGCGTGCGTGTGAGGGCGCGGGGTAGTGTTAGCGTACGGGTTAGGATTAGGGTACGGCTGAGGGTCAGGCTTCGGGGAAGGGTTAGGGTTAAGGTTCGGGCTAGGGTTAGGGTTAGGGGACGGGGACGGTTTAGGGTCCAGGTGAGGGTACGGCAACGCTTTAGGGGGAGCGTGCGTGTGAGGGCGCGGGTTAGTGTTAGCATACGGGTTAAGATAAGGGGACGGGTGAGGGTCAGGCTTCGGGGAAGGGTTAGGGTTAGGGTTCGGGCTAGGGTTAGGGTTAGGGGACGGGGTCGGTTTAGGGTCCAGGTGAGGGTACGGCAACGCTTTAGGGGGAGCGTGCGTGTGAGGGCGCGGGTTAGTGTTAGCGTACGGGTTAGGATTAGGGGACGGGTGAGGGTCAGGCTTCGGGGAAGGGTTAGGGTTAGGGTTCGGGCTAGGGTTAGGGTTAGGGGACGGGGACGGTTTAGGGTCCAGGTGAGGGTACGGCAACGCTTTAGGGGGAGCGTGCGTGTGAGGGCGCGGGTTAGTGTTAGCGTACGGGTTAGGATTAGGGGACGGGTGAGGGTCAGGCTTCGGGGAAGGGTTAGGGTTAGGGTTCGGGCTAGGGTTAGGGTTAGGGGATGGGGACGGTTGAGGGTCCAGGTGAGGATACGGCAACGCTTTAGGGGGAGCGTGCGTGTGAGGGCGCGGGTTAGTGTTAGCGTACGGGTTAGGATTAAGGGACGGGTGAGGGTCAGGCTTCGGGGAAGGGTTAGGGTTAGGGTTTTTGGCTAGGGTTAGGGTTAGGGGACGGGGACGGTTTAGGGTCCAGGTGAGGGTACGGCAACGCTTTAGGGGGAGCGTGCGTGTGAGGGCGCGGGTTAGTGTTAGCGTACGGGTTAGGATTAGGGGACGGGTGAGGATCAGGCTTCGGGGAAGGGTTAGGGTTAGGGTTCGGGCTAGGGTTAGGGTTAGGGGATGGGGACGGTTTAGGGTCCAGGTGAGGGTACGGCAACGCTTTAGGGGGAGCGTGCGTGTGAGGGCGCGGGTTAGTGTTAGCGTACGGGTTAGCATTAGGGGACGGGTGAGGGTCAGGCTTCGGGGAAGGGTTAGGGTTAGGGTTCGGGCTAGGGTTAGGGTTAGGGGACGGGGACGGTTTAGGGTCCAGGTGAGGGTACGGCAACGCTTTAGGGGGAGCGTGCGTGTGAGGGCGCGGGGTAGTGTTAGCGTACGGGTTAGGATTAGGGTACGGCTGAGTGTCAGGCTTCGGGGAAGGGTTAGGGTTAGGGTTCGGGCTAGGGTTAGGGTTAGGGGACGGGGACGGTTTAGGGTCCAGGTGAGGGTACGGCAACGCTTTAGGGAGAGCGTGCGTGTGAGGGCGCGGGTTAGTGTTAGCGTACGGGTTAAGATAAGGGGACGGGTGAGGGTCAGGCTTCGGGGAAGGGTTAGGGTTAGGGTTCGGGCTAGGGTTAGGGTTAGGGGACGGGGACGGTTTAGGGTCCAGGTGAGGGTACGGCAACGCTTTAGGGGGAGCGTGCGTGTGAGGGCGCGGGTTAGTGTTAGCGTACGGGTTAGGATTAGGGGACGGGTGAGGGTCAGGCTTCGGGGAAGGGTTAGGGTTAGGGTTCGGGCTAGGGTTAGAGTTAGGGGACGGGGACGGTTTAGGGTCCAGGTGAGGGTACGGCAACGCTTAGGGGGAGCGTGCGTGTGAGGGCGCGGGTTAGTTTTAGCGTACGTTTTAGGATTAGGGGACGGGTGAGGGTCAGGCTTCGGGGAAGGGTTAGGGTTAGGGTTCGGGCTAGGGTTAGGGTTAGGGGACGGGGACGGTTTAGGGTCCAGGTGAGGGTACGGCAACGCTTTAGAGGGAGCGTGCGTGTGAGGGCGCGGGTTAGTGTTAGCGTACGGGTTAGGATTAGGGGACGGGTGAGGGTCAGGCTTCGGGGGAGGGTTAGGTTTAGGGTTCGGGCTTGGGTTAGGGTTAGGGGACGGGGACGGTTTAGGGTCCAGGTGAGTGTACGGCAACGCTTTAGGGGGAGCGTGCGTGTGAGGGCGCGGGTTAGTGTTAGCGTACGGGTTAGGATTAGGGGACGGGTGAGGGTCAGGCTTCGGGGAAGGGTTAGGGTTAGGGTTCGGGCTAGGGTTAGGGTTAGAGGACGGGGACGGTTTAGGGTCCAGGTGAGGGTACGGCAACGCTTTAGGGGGAGCGTGCGTGTCAGGGCGTGGGTTAGTGTTAGCGTACGGGTTAGGATTAGGGGACGGGTGATGGTCAGGCTTCGGGGAAGGGTTAGGGTTAGAGTTCGGGCTAGGGTTAGGGTTAGGGCACGGGGACGGTTTAGGGTCCAGGTGAGGGTACGGCAACGCTTTAGGGGGAGCGTGCGTGTGAGGGCGCGGGTTAGTGTTAGCGTACGTGTTAGGATTAGGGGACGGGTGAGGATCAGGCTTCGGGGAAGGGTTAGGGATAGGGTTCGGGCTAGGGTTAGGGTTAGGGGATGGGGACGGTTTAGGGTCCAGGTGAGGGTACGGCAACGCTTTAGGGGGAGCGTGCGTGTGAGGGCGTGGGTTAGTGTTAGCGTACGGGTTAGCATTAGGGGACGGGTGAGGGTCAGGCTTCGGGGAAGGGTTAGGGTTAGGGTTCGGGCTAGGGTTAGGGTTAGGGGATGGGGACGGTTTAGGGTCCAGGTGAGGGTACGGCAACGCTTTAGGGGGAGCGTGCGTGTGAGGGCGCGGGGTAGTGTTAGCGTACGGGTTAGGATTAGGGTACGGCTGAGGGTCAGGCTTCGGGGAAGGATTAGGGTTAAGGTTCGGGCTAGGGTTAGGGTTAGGGGACGGGGACGGTTTAGGGTCCAGGTGAGGGTACGGCAACGCTTTAGGGGGAGCGTGCGTGTGAGGACGCGGGTTAGTGTTAGCGTACGGGTTAGGATTAGGGGACGGGTGAGGGTCAGGCTTCGGGGAAGGGTTAGGGTTAGGGTTCGGGCTAGGGTTAGGGTTAGGGGATGGGGACGGTTGAGGGTCCAGGTGAGGATACGGCAACGCTTTAGGGGGAGCGTGCGTGTGAGGGCGTGGGTTAGTGTTAGCGTACGGGTTAGGATTAGGGGACGGGTGAGGGTCAGGCTTCGGGGAAGGGTTAGGGTTAGGGTTTTTGGCTAGGGTTAGGGTTAGGGGACGGGGACGGTTTAGGGTCCAGGTGAGGGTACGGCAACGCTTTAGGGGGAGCGTGCGTGTGAGGGCGCGGGTTAGTGTTAGCGTACGGGTTAGGATTAGGGGACGGGTGAGGGTCAGGCTTCGGGGAAGGGTTAGGGTTAGGGTTCGGGCTAGGGTTAGGGTTAGGGGACGGGGACGGTTGAGGGTCCAGGTGAGGGTACGGCAACGCTTTAGGGGGAGCGTGCGTGTGAGGGCGCGGGTTAGTGTTAGCGTACGGGTTAGGATTAGGGGACGGGTGAGGGTCAGGATTCGGGGAAGGGTTAGGGTTAGGGTTCGGGCTAGGGTTAGGCTTAGGGGACGGGGACGGTTTAGGGTCCAGGTGAGGGTACGGCATCGCTTTAGAGGGAGCGTGCGTGTGAGGGCGTGGGTTAGTGTTAGCGTACGGGTTAGGAGTAGGGGACGGGTGAGGGTCAGGATTCGGGGAAGGGTTAGGGTTAGGGTTCGGGCTAGGGTTAGGGTTAGGGGACGGGGACGGTTTAGGGTCCAGGTGAGGGTACGGCAACGCTTTAGGGGGAGCGTGCGTGTGAGGGCGCGGGTTAGTGTTAGCGTACGGGTTAGGATTAGGGACGGGTGAGGGTCAGTATTCGGGGAAGGGTTAGGGTTAGGGTTCGGGCTAGGGTTAGGCTTAGGGGACGGGGACGGTTTAGGGTCCAGGTGAGGGTACGGCAACGCTTTAGAGGGAGCGTGCGTGTGAGGGCGTGGGTTAGTGTTAGCGTACGGGTTAGGATTAGGGGACGGGTGAGGGTCAGGCTTTGTGGAAGGGTTAGGGTTAGGGTTCGGGCTAGGGTTAGGGTCAGGGGACGGGGACGGTTTAGAGTCCAGGTGAGGGTACGGCAACGCTTTAGGGGGAGCGTGCGTGTGAGGGCGCGGGTTAGTGTTAGCGTACGGGTTAAGATTAGGGGACGGGTGAGGGTCAGGCTTCGCGGAAGTGTTAGGGTTAGGGTTCGGGCTAGGGTTAGGTTTAGGGGATAGCGACAGTTTAGGGTCCAGGTGAGGGTACGGCAACGCTTTAGGGGGAGCGTGCGTGTGAGGGCGCGGGTTAGTGTTAGCGTACGGGTTAAGATTAGGGGACGGGTGAGGGTCAGGCTTCGCGGAAGTGTTAGGGTTAGGGTTCGGGCTAGGGTTAGGGTTAAGGGATGGTGACAGTTTAGGGTCCAGGTGAGGGTACGGCAACGCTTTAGGTGGAGCGTGCGTGTGAGGGCGCGGGTTAGTGTTAACATACGGGTTAGGATTAGGGGACGGGTGAGGGTCAGGCTTCGGGGAAGGGTTAGGGTTAGGGTTCGGGCTAGGGTTAGAGTTAGGGGACGGGGACGGTTTAGGGTCCAGGTGAGGGTACGGCAACGCTTAGGGGGAGCGTGTGTGTGAGGGCGCGGGTTAGTTTTAGCGTACGTTTTAGGATTAGGGGACGGGTGAGGGTCAGGCTTCGGGGAAGGGTTAGGGTTAGGGTTCGGGCTAGGGTTAGGGTTAGGGGACGGGGACGGTTTAGGGTCCAGGTGAGGGTACGGCAACGCTTTAGGGGGAGCGTGCGTGTGAGGGCGCGGGTTAGTGTTAGCGTACGGGTTAGGATTAGGGGACGGGTGAGGGTCAGGCTTCGGGGGAGGGTTAGGTTTAGGGTTCGGGCTTGGGTTAGGGTTAGGGGACGGGGACGGTTTAGGGTCCAGGTGAGGGTACGGCAACGTTTTAGGGGGAGCGTGCGTGTGAGGGCGCGGGTTAGTGTTAGCATACGGGTTAGGATTAGGGGACGGGTGAGGGTCAGGCTTCGGGGAAGGGTTAGGGTTAGGGTTCGGGCTAGGGTTAGGGTTAGAGGACGGGGACGGTTTAGGGTCCAGGTGAGGGTACGGCAACGCTTTAGGGGGAGCGTGCGTGTGAGGGCGTGGGTTAGTGTTAGCGTACGGTTTAGGATTAGGGGACGGGTGAGGGTCAGGTTTCGGGGAAGGGTTAGGGTTAGAGTTCGGGCTAGGGTTAGGGTTAGGGCACGGGGACGGTTTAGGGTCCAGGTGAGGGTACGGCAACGCTTTAGGGGGAGCGTGCGTGTGAGGGCGCGGGTTAGTGTTAGCGTACGTGTTAGGATTAGGGGACGGGTGAGGATCAGGCTTCGGGGAAGGGTTAGGGTTAGGGTTCGGGCTAGGGTTAGGGTTAGGGGATGGGGACGGTTTAGGGTCCAGGTGAGGGTACGGCAACGCTTTAGGGGGAGCGTGCGTGTGAGGGCGCGGGTTAGTGTTAGCGTACGGGTTAGCATTAGGGGACGGGTGAGGGTCAGGCTTCGGGGAAGGGTTAGGGTTAGGGTTCGGGCTAGGGTTAGGGTTAGGGGACGGGGACGGTTTAGGGTCCAGGTGAGGGTACGGCAACGCTTTAGGGGGAGCGTGCGTGTGAGGGCGCGGGGTAGTGTTAGCGTACGGGTTAGGATTAGGGTACGGCTGAGGGTCAGGCTTCGGGGAAGGGTTAGGGTTAAGGTTCGGGCTAGGGTTAGGGCTAGGGGACGGGGACGGTTTAGGGTCCAGGTGAGGGTACGGCAACGCTTTAGGGGGAGCGTGCGTGTGAGGGCATGGGTTAGTGTTAGCGTACGGGTTAAGATAAGGGGACGGGTGAGGGTCAGGCTTCGGGGAAGGGTTAGGGTTAGGGTTCGCGCTAGGGTTAGGGTTAGGGGACGGGGACGGTTTAGGGTCCAGGTGAGGGTACGGCAACGCTTTAGGGGGAGCGTGCGTGTGAGGGCGCGGGTTAGTGTTAGCGTACGGGTTAGGATTAGGGGACGGGTGAGGGTCAGGCTTCGGGGAAGGGTTAGGGTTAGGGTTCGGGCTAGGGTTAGTGTTAGGGGACGGGGACGGTTGAGGGTCCAGGTGAGGGTACGGCAACGCTTTAGGGGGAGCGTGCGTGTGAGGGCGCGGGTTAGTGTTAGCGTACGGGTTAGGATTAGGGGACGGGAGAGGGTCAGGATTCGGGGAAGGGTTAGGGTTAGGGTTCGGGCTAGGGTTAGGGTTAGGGGACGGGGACGGTTTAGGGTCCAGGTGAGGGTACGGCAACGCTTTAGGGGGAGCGTGCGTGTGAGGGCGCGGGTTAGTGTTAGCGTACGGGTTAGGATTAGGGGACGGGTGAGGGTCAGGCTTCGCGGAAGGGTTAGGGTTAGGGTTCGGGCTAGGGTTAGGGTTAGGGGACGGGGACGGTTTAGGGTCCAGGTGAGGGTACGGCATCACTTTAGAGGGAGCGTGCGTGTGAGGGCGTGGGTTAGTGTTAGCGTACGGGTTAGGATTAGGGGACGGGTGAGGGTCAGGATTCGGGGAAGGGTTAGGGTTAGGGTTCGGGCTAGGGTTAGGGTTAGGGGACGGGGACGGTTTAGGGTCCAGGTGAGGGTACGGCAACGCTTTAGGGGGAACGTGCGTGTGAGGGCGCGGGTTAGTGTTAGCGTACGGGTTAGGATTAGGGGACGGGTGAGGGTCAGGCTTCGCGGAAGGGTTAGGGTTAGGGTTCGGGCTAGGGTTAGGGTTAGGGGATGGCGACAGTTTAGGGTCCAGGTGAGGGTACGGCAACTCTTTAGGAGGAGCGTGCGTGTGAGGGCGCGGGTTAGTGTTAACGTACGGGTTAGGATTAGGGTACGGGTGAGGGTCAGGCTTCGGGGAAGGGTTAGGGTTAGGGTTCGGGCTAGGGTTAGAGTTAGGGGACGGGGACGGTTTAGGGTCCAGGTGAGGGTACGGCAACGCTTAGGGGGAGCGTGCGTGTGAGGGCGCGGGTTAGTTTTAGCGTACGTTTTAGGATTAGGGGACGGGTGAGGGTCAGGCTTCGGGGAAGGGTTAGGGTTAGGGTTCGGGCTAGGGTTAGGGTTAGGGGACGGGGACGGTTTAGGGTCCAGGTGAGGGTACGGCAACGCTTTAGGGGGAGCGTGCGTGTGAGGGCGCGGGTTAGTGTTAGCGTACGGGTTAGGATTAGGGGACGGGTGAGGGTCAGGCTTCGGGGGAGGGTTAGGTTTAGGGTTCGGGCTTGGGTTAGGGTTAGGGGACGGGGACGGTTTAGGGTCCAGGTGAGGGTACGGCAACGCTTTAGGGGGAGCGTGCGTGTGAGGGCGCGGGTTAGTGTTAGCATACGGGTTAGGATTAGGGGACGGGTGAGGGTCAGGCTTCGGGGAAGGGTTAGGGTTAGGGTTCGGGCTAGGGTTAGGGTTAGAGGACGGGGACGGTTTAGGGTCCAGGTGAGGGTACGGCAACGCTTTAGGGGGAGCGTGCGTGTGAGGGCGTGGGTTAGTGTTAGCGTACGGGTTAGGATTAGGGGACGGGTGAGGGTCAGGTTTCGGGGAAGGGTTAGGGTTAGAGTTCGGGCCAGGGTTAGGGTTACGGCACGGGGACGGTTTAGGGTCCAGGTGAGGGTACGGCAACGCTTTAGGGGGAGCGTGCGTGTGAGGGCGCGGGTTAGTGTTAGTGTACGTGTTAGGATTAGGGGACGGGTGAGGATCAGGCTTCGGGGAAGGGTTAGGGTTAGGGTTCGGGCTAGGGTTAGGGTTAGGGGATGGGGACGGTTTAGGGTCCAGGTGAGGGTACGGCAACGCTTTAGGGGGAGCGTGCGTGTGAGGGCGCGGGTTAGTGTTAGCGTACGGGTTAGCATTAGGGGACGGGTGAGGGTCAGGCTTCGGGGAAGGGTTAGGTTTAGGGTTCGGGCTAGGGTTAGGGTTAGGGGACGGGGACGGTTTAGGGTCCAGGTGAGGGTACGGCAACGCTTTAGGGGGAGCGTGCGTGTGAGGGCGCGGGGTAGTGTTAGCGTACGGGTTAGAATTAGGGTACGGCTGAGTGTCAGGCTTCGGGGAAGGGTTAGGGTTAAGGTTCGGGCTAGGGTTAGGGTTAGGGGACGGGGACGGTTTAGGGTCCAGGTGAGGGTACGGCAACGCTTTAGGGGGAGCGTGCGTGTGAGGGCGCGGGTTAGTGTTAGCGTACGGGTTAAGATAAGGGGACGGGTGAGGGTCAGGCTTCGGGGAAGGGTTAGGGTTAGGGTTCGGGCTAGGGTTAGGGTTAGGGGACGGGGACGGTTTAGGGTCCAGGTGAGGGTACGGCAACGCTTTAGGGGGAGCGTGCGTGTGAGGGCGCGGGTTAGTGTTAGCGTACGGGTTAGGATTAGGGGACGGGTGAGGGTCAGGCTTTGGGGAAGGGTTAGGGTTAGGGTTCGGGCTAGGGTTAGGGTTAGGGGACGGGGACGGTTTAGGGTCCAGGTGAGTGTACGGCAACGCTTTAGGGGGAGCGTGCGTGTGAGGGCGCGGGTTAGTGTTAGCGTACGGGTTAGGATTAGGGGACGGGTGAGCGTCAGGCTTCGGGGAAGGGTTAGGGTTAGGGTTCGGGCTAGGGTTAGGGTTAGGGGACGGGGTCGGTTGAGGGTCCAGGTGAGGGTACGGCAACGCTTTAGGGCGAGCGTGCGTGTGAGGGCGCGGGTTAGTGTTAGCGTACGGGTTAGGATTAGGGGACGGGTGAGGGTCAGGATTCGGGGAAGGGTTAGGGTTAGGGTTCGGGCTAGGGTTAGGCTTAGGGGACGGGGACGGTTTAGGGTCCAGGTGAGGGTACGGCATTGCTTTAGAGGGAGCGTGCGTGTGAGGGCGTGGGTTAGTGTTAGCGTACGGGTTAGGAGTAGGGGACGGGTGAGGGTCAGGATTCGGGGAAGGGTTAGGGTTAGGGTTCAGGCTAGCCTTAGGGTTAGGGGATAGCGACAGTTTAGGGTCCAGGTGAGGGTACGGCAACGCTTTAGGGGGAGCGTGCGTGTGAGGGCGCGGGTTAGTGTTAGCGTACGGGTTAAGATTAGGGGACGGGTGAGGGTCAGGCTTCGCGGAAGTGTTAGGGTTAGGGTTCGGGCTAGGGTTAGGGTTAGGGGATGGCGACAGTTTAGGGTCCAGGTGAGGGTACGGCAACGCTTTAGGGGGAGCGTGCGTGTGAGGGCGCGGGTTAGTGTTAACGTACGGGTTAGGATTAGGGGACGGGTGAGGGTCAGGCTTCGGGGAAGGGTTAGGGTTAGGGTTCGGGCTAGGGTTAGAGTTAGGGGACGTGGACGGTTTAGGGTCCAGGTGAGGGTACGGCAACGCTTAGGGGGAGCGTGCGTGTGAGGGCGCGGGTTAGTTTTAGCGTACGTGTTAGGATTAAGGGACGGGTGAGGGTCAGGCTTCGGGGAAGGGTTAGGGTTAGGGTTCGGGCTAGGGTTAGGGTTAGGGGACGGGGACGGTTTAGGGTCCAGGTGAGGGTACGGCAATGCTTTAGGGGAAGCGTGCATGTGAGGGCGCGGGTTCGTGTTAGCGTACGGGTTAGGATTAGGGGACGGGTGAGGGTCAGGCTTCGGGGAAGGGTTAGGGTTAGGGTTCGGGCTAGGGTTAGGGTTAAGCGACGGGGACGGTTTAGGGGCCAGGTGAGGGTACGGCAACGCTTTAGGGGGAGCGTGTGTGTGAGGGCGTGGGTTAGTGTTAGCGTACGGCTTAGGATTAGGGGACGGGTGAGGGTCAGGCTTCGGGGAAGGGTTAGGGTTAGGGTTCGGGCTAGGGTTAAGGTTAGGGGACGGGATCGGTTTAGGGTCCAGGTGAGGGTACGGCAACGCTTTAGGGGGAGCGTGCGTGTGAGGGCGCGGGTTAGTGTTAGCGTACGTGTTAGGATTAGGGGACGGGTGAGGGTTAGGCTTCGGGGAAGTGTTAGGGTTAGGGTTCGGGATAGGGTTGGGGTTAGGGGACGGGGACGGTTTAGGGTCCAGGTGAGGGTACGGCAACGCTTTAGGGGGAGCGTGCGTGTGAGGGCGCGGGTTAGTGTTAGCGTACGGGTTAGGATTAGGGGACGGGTGAGGGTCAGGCTTCGGGGAAGGGTTAGGGTTAGGGTTCGGGCTAGGGTTAGGATTAGGGGACGGGGACGGTTTAGGGTCCAGGTGAGGGTACGGCAACGCTTTAGGGGGAGCGTGCGTGTGAGGGCGCGGGTTAGTGTTAGCGTACGGGTTAGGATTAGGGGACGTGTGAGGGTCAGGCTTCGGGGGAGGGTTAGGTTTAGGGTTCGGGCTAGTGTTAGGGTTAGGGGACGGGGACGGTTTAGGGTCCAGGTGAGGGTACGGCAACGCTTTAGGGGGAGCGTGCGTGTGAGGGCGTGGGTTAGTGTTAGGGTACGGGGTAGGATTAGGGGACGGGTGAGGGTCAGGCTTCGGGGAAGTGTTAGGGTTAGGGTTCGGGCTAGGGTTAGGGTTAGGGGACAGGGACGGTTTAGGGTCCAGGTGAGGGTACGGCAACGCTTTAGGGGGAGCGTGCGTGTGAGGGCGCCGGTTAGTGTTAGCGTACGGGTTAGGATTAGGGGACGGGTGAGGGTCAGGCTTCGGGGAAGGGTTAGGGTTAGGGTTCGGGCTAGGGTTAGGGTTAGGGGACGGGGACGGTTTAGGGTCCAGGTGAGGGTACGGCAACGCTTTATGGGGAGCGTGCGTGTGAGGGCGCGGGTTAGTGTTAGCGGACGGGTTAGGATTAGGGATCGGGTGAGGGTCAGGCTTCGGGGAAGGGTTAGGGTTAGGGTTCAGGCTAGGGTTATGGTTAGGGGACGGGGACGGTTTAGGGTCCAGGTGAGGGTACGGCAACGCTTTAGGGAGAGCGTGCGTGTGAGGGCGCGGGTTAGTGTTAGCGTACGGGTTAGGATTAGGGGAAAGGTGAGGGTCAGGCTTTGGGGAAGGGTTAGGGTTAGGGTTCGGGCTAGGGTTAGGCTTAGGGGACGGGGACGGTTGAGGGTCCAGGTGAGGGTACGGCAACGCTTTAGGGGGAGCGTGCGTGTGAGGGCGCGGGTTAGTGTTAGCGTACGGGTTAGGATTAGGGGACGGGTGAGGGTCAGGCTTCGGGGAAGGGTTAGGGTTAGGGTTCGGGCTAGGGTTAGGGTTAGGGGACGGGGACGGTTTAGGGTCCAGGTGAGGGTACGGCAACGCTTTAGGGGGAGCGTGCGTGTGAGGGCGCGGGTTAGTGTTAGCGTACGGGTTAGGATTAGGCGAGCGTGAGGGTCAGGCTTCGGGGAAGGGTTAGGGTTAGGGTTCGGGCTAGGGTTAGGGTTAGGGGACGGGGACGGTTGAGGGTCCAGGTGAGGGTACGGCAACGCTTTAGGGGGAGCGTGCGTGTGAGGGCGCGGGTTAGAGTTAGCGTACGGGTTAGGATTAGGGGACGGGTGAGGGTCAGGCTTCGGGGAAGGGTTAGGGTTAGGGTTCAGGCTAGGGTTAGGGTTAGGGTATGGGGACGGTTTAGGGTCCAGGTGAGGGTACGGCAACGCTTTAGGGGGAGCGTGCGTGTGAGGGCGCGGGTTAGTGTTAGCGTACGGGTTAGGATTAGGGTAAAGGTGAGGGTCAGGCTTTGGGGAAGGGTTATGGTTAGGGTTCGGGCTAGGGTTAGGGTTAGGGGACGGGGACGGTTTAGGGTCCAGGTGAGGGTACGGCAACGCTTTAGGGGGAGCGTGCGTGTGAGGGCGCGGGTTAGTGTGAGCGTACGGGTTAGGATTAGGGGACGGGTGAGGGTCAGGCTTCGGGGAAGGGTTAGGGTTAGGTTTCGGGCTAGGGTTAGGCTTAGGGGACGGGGACGGTTTAGGGTCCAGGTGAGGGTACGGCAACGCTTTAGGGGGAGCGTGCGTGTGAGGGCGCGGGTTAGTGTTAGCGTACGGGTTAGGATTAGGGGACGCGTGAGGGTCAGGCTTCGGGGAAGGGTTAGGGTTAGGGTTCGGGCTAGGGTTAGGGTTAGGGTATGGGGACGGTTTAGGGTCCAGGTGAGGGTACGGCAACGCTTTAGGGGGAGCGTGCGTGTGAGGGCGCGGGATAGTGTTAGCGTACGGGTTAGGATTAGGGGACGGGTGAGGGTCAGGCTTCCGGGAAGGGTTAGGGTTAGGGTTTTTGGCTAGGGTTAGGGTTAGGGGACGGGGACGGTTTAGGGTCCAGGTGAGGGTACGGCAACGGTTTAGGGGGAGCGTGCGTGTGAGGGTGCGGGTTAGTGTTAGCGTACGGGTTAGGATTAGGGGACGGGTGAGGGTCAGGCTTCGGGGAAGGGTTAGGGTTAGGGTTCGGGCTAGGGTTAGGGTTATGGGACGGGGACGGTTTAGGGTCCAGGTGAGGGTACGGCAACGCTTTAGGGGGAGCGTGCGTGTGAGGGCACGGGTTAGTTTTAGCGTACGGGTTAGGATTAGGGGACGGGTGAGGGTCAGGCTTCGGGGAAGGGTTAGGGTTAGGGTTCGGGCTAGGGTTAGGGTTAGGGGACGGGGACGGTTTAGGGTCCAGGTGAGGGTACGGCAACGCTTTAGGGGGAGCGTGCGTGTGAGGGCACGGGTTAGTGTTAGCGTACGGGTTAGGATTAGGGGACGGGTGAGGGTCAGGCTTCGGGGAAGTATTAGTGTTAGGGTTGGGGCTAGGGTTAGGGTTAGGGGACGGGGACGGTTTAGGGTCCAGGTGAGGGTACGACAACGCTTTAGGGGGAGCGTGCGTGTGAGGGCGCGGGTTAGTGTTAGCGTACGGGTTAGGATTAGGGGAAAGGTGAGGGTCAGGCTTTGGGGAAGGGTTATGGTTAGGGTTCGGGCTAGGGTTAGGGTTAGGGGACGGGGACGGTTTAGGGTCCAGGTGAGGGTACGGCAACGCTTTAGGGGGAGCGTGCGTGTGAGGGCGCGGGATAGTGTTAGCGTACGGGTTAGGATTAGGGGACGGGTGAGGGTCAGGCTTCGGGGAAGGGTTAGGGTTAGGGTTCGGGCTAGGGTTAGGGTTAGGGGACGGGGACGGTTTAGGGTCCAGGTGAGGGTACGGCAACGCTTTAGGGGGAGCGTGCGTGTGAGGGCGCGGGTTAGTGTTAGCGTACGGGTTAGGATTAGGGGACGCGTGAGGGTCAGGCTTCGGGGAAGGGTTAGGGTTAGGGTGCGGGCTAGGGTTAGGGTTAGGGTATGGGGACGGTTTAGGGTCCAGGTGAGGGTACGGCAACGCTTTAGGGGGAGCGTGCGTGTGAGGGCGCGGGATAGTGTTAGCGTACGGGTTAGGATTAGGGGACGGGTGAGGGTCAGGCTTCCGGGAAGGGTTAGGGTTAGGGTTCGGGCTAGGGTTAGGGTTAGGGGACGGGGACGGTTTAGGGTCCAGGTGAGGGTACGGCAACGCTTTAGGGGGAGCGTGCGTGTGAGGGCGTGGGTTAGTGTTAGCGTACGGGTTAGGATTAGGGGACGGGTGAGGGTCAGGCTTCGGGGAAGTGTTAGGGTTAGGGTTCGGGCTAGGGTTAGGGTTAGGGGACGGGGACGGTTTAGGGTCCAGGTGAGGGTACGGCAACGCTTTAGGGGGAGCGTGCGTGTGAGGGCGTGGGTTAGTGTTAGCGTACGGGTTAGGATTAGGGGACGGGTGAGGGTCAGGCTTCGGGGAAGTATTAGGGTTAGGGTTCGGGCTAGGGTTAGGGTTAGGGGACGGGGACGGTTTAGGGTCCAGGTGAGGGTACGGAAACGCTTTAGGGGGAGCGTGCGTGTGAGGGCGCGGGTTAGTGTTAGCGTACGGGTTAGGATTAGGGGACGGGTGAGGGTCAGGCTTCGGGGAAGGGTTAGCGTTAGGGTTCAGACTAGGGTTAGGGTTAGGGGACGGGGACGGTTTAGGGTCCAGGTGAGGGTACGGCAACGTTTTAGGGGGCGCGTGCGTGTGAGGGCGTGGGTTAGTGTTAGCGTACGGGTTAGAATTAGGGGACGGGTGAGGGTCAGGCTTCGGGGAAGTGTTAGGGTTAGGGTTCGGGCTAGGGTTCATGTTAGGGAACGGGGACGGTTTAGGGTCCAGGTGAGGGTACGGCAACGCTTTAGGGGGAGCGTGCGTGTGAGGGCGCGGGTTAGTGTTAGCGTACGGGTTAGGATTAGGGGACGCGTGAGGGTCAGGCTTCGGGGAAGGGTTAGGGTTAGGGATCGGTCTAGGGTTAGGGTTAGGGGACGGGGACGGTTTAGGGTCCAGGAGAGGGTACGGCAACGCTTTAGGGGGAGCATGCGTGTGAGGGCGCAGGTTAGTGTTAGCGTACGGGTTAGGATTAGGGGACGGGTGAGGGTCAGGCTTCGGGGAAGGGTTAGCGTTAGGGTTCGGGCTAGGCTTTGGGTTAGGGGACGGTTTAGGGTCCAGGTGAGGGTACGGCAACGCTTTAGGGGGAGCGTGCGTGTGAGGGTGCGGGTTAGTGTTAGCGTACGGGTTAGGATTAGGGGACGGGTGAGGGTCAGGCTTCGGGGAAGGGTTAGGGTTAGGGTTCGGGCTAGGGTTAGGGTCAGGGGACGGGGACAGTTTAGGGTCCAGGTGAGGGTACGGCAACGCTTTAGGGGTAGCGTGCGTGTGAGGGCGCGGGTTAGTGTTAGCGTACGAGTTAGGATTAGGGGACGGGTGAGGGTCAGGCTTCGGGGAATGGTTCGGGTTAGGGTTCGGGCTAGGATTAGGGTTAGGGGACGGGGACAGTTTAGGGTCCAGGTGAGGGTACGGCAAAGCTTTAGGGGGAGTGTGCGTGTCAGGGCGCGGGTGAGTGTTAGCGTACGTGTTAGGATTAGGGGACGGGTGAGGGTCAGGCTTCGGGGAAGGGTTAGGGTTAGGGTTCGGGCTAGGGTTAGGGTTAGGGGACGGGGACGGTTTAGGGTCCAGGTGAGGGTACGACAACGCTTTAGGGGGAGCGTGCGTGTGAGGGCGCGGGTTAGGGTTAGCGTACGGGTTAGGATTAGGAGACAGGTGAGGGTCAGGCTTCGGGGAAGGGTTAGGGTTAGGGTTCGTGCTAGGGTTAGGGTTAAGGGACGGGAACGGTTTAAGGTCCAGGTGAGGGTACGGCAACGCTTTAGGGGGAGCGTGCGTGTGAGGGCGCGGGTTAGTGTTCGCGTACGGGTTAGGATTAGGGGACGGGTGAGGGTCAGGCTTCAGGGAAGGGTTAGGGTTAGGGTTCGGGCTAGGGTCAGGGTTAGGGGACGGGGACGGTTTAGGGTCCAGGTGAGGGTACGGCAACGCTTTAGGGAGAGTGTGCGTGTGAGGGCGCGGGTTAGTGTTAGAGTACGGGTTAGGATTAGGGGACGGGTGAGGGTCAGGCTTCGGGGAAGGGTTAGGTTTAGGGTTCGGCTAGCGTTAGGGTTAGGGGACGGGGACGGTTTAGGGTCCAGGTGAGGGTACGGCAACGCTTTAGGGGGAGCGTGCGTGTGAGGGCGCGGGTTAGTGTTAGCGTACGGGTTAGGATTAGGGGACGGGTGAGGGTCAGGCTTCGGGGAAGGGTTAGGGTTAGGGTTCGGGCTAGGGTTAGGGTTAGGGGACGGGGACGGTTTAGGGTCCAGGTGAGGGTATAGCAACGCTTTAGGGGGAGTGTGCGTGTGAGGGCGCAGGTTAGTGTTAGCGTATGGGTTAGGATTAGGGGACGGGTGAGGGTCAGGCTTCGGGGAAGGGTTAGGGTTACGGTTCGGGCTAGGGTTAGGGTTAGGGTTAGGGGACGGGGACGGTTTAGGGTCCAGGTGAGGGTACGGCAACGCTTTAGGGGGAGCGTGCGTGTGAGGGGGCGGTTTAGTGTTAGCGTACGTGTTAGGATTAAGGGACGGGTGAGGGTCAGGCTTCGGGAAGGGTTAGGGTTAGGGATCGGGCTAGGGTTAGGGTTAGGGGACGGGGACGGTTTAGGGTCCAGGTGAGGGTACGGCAACGCTTTAGGGGGAGAGTGCGTGTGAGGGCACGGGTTAGTGTTAGCGTACGGGTTAGGATTAGGGGACGCGTGAGGGTCAGGCTTCGGGGAAGGTTTAGGGGTAGGGTTCGGGCTAGGATTAGGGTTAGGGGACGGGGACAGTTTAGGGTCCAGGTGAGGGTACGGCAAAGCTTTAGGGGGAGTGTGCGTGTCAGGGCGCGGGTGAGTGTTAGCGTACGTGTTAGGATTAGGGGACGGGTGAGGGTCAGGCTTCGGGGAAGGGTTAGGGTTAGGGTTCGGGCTAGGGTTAGGGTTAGGGGACGGGGACGGTTTAGGGTCCAGGTGAGGGTATGACAACGCTTTAGGGGGAGCGTGCGTGTGAGGGCGCGGGTTAGGGTTAGCGTTCGGGTTAGGATTAGGAGACAGGTGAGGGTCAGGCTTCGGGGAAGGGTTAGGGTTAGGGTTCGTGCTAGGGTTAGGGTTAAGGGACGGGAACGGTTTAAGGTCCAGGTGAGGGTACGGCAACGCTTTAGGGGGAGCGTGCGTTTGAGGGCGCGGGTTAGTGTTCGCGTACGGGTTAGGATTAGGGGACGGGTGAGGGTCAGGCTTCGGGAAGGGTTAGGGTTAGGGTTCGGGCTAGGGTCAGGGTTAGGGGATGGGGACGGTTTAGGGTCCAGGTGAGGGTACGACATCGCTTTAGGGAGAGTGTGCGTGTGAGGGCGCGGGTTAGTGTTAGAGTACGGGTTAGGATTAGGGGACGGGTGAGGGTCAGGCTTCGGGGAAGGGTTAGGTTTAGGGTTCGGCTAGCGTTAGGGTTAGGGGACGGGGACGGTTTAGGGTCCAGGTGAGGGTATAGCAACGCTTTAGGGGGAGTGTGCGTGTGAGGGCGCAGGTTAGTGTTAGCGTATGGGTTAGGATTAGGGGACGGGTGAGGGTCAGGCTTCGGGGAAGGGTTAGGGTTACGGTTCGGGCTAGGGTTAGGGTTAGGGTTAGGGGACGGGGACGGTTTAGGGTCCAGGTGAGGGTACGGCAACGCTTTAGGGGGAGCGTGCGTGAGAGGGGGCGGTTTAGTGTTAGCGTACGTGTTAGGATTAAGGGACGGGTGAGGGTCAGGCTTCGGGAAGGGTTAGGGTTAGGGATCGGGCTAGGGTTAGGGTTAGGGGACGGGGACGGTTTAGGGTCCAGGTGAGGGTACGGCAACGCTTTAGGGGGAGAGTGCGTGTGAGGGCACGGGTTAGTGTTAGCGTACGGGTTAGGATTAGGGGACGCGTGAGGGTCAGGCTTCGGGGAAGGGTTAGGGGTAGGGTTCGGGCTAGGGTTAGGGTTAGGGGAGGGCGACGGTTTAGGGTCCAGGTGAGGGTACGGCAACGCTTTAGGTGGCGCGTGCGTGTGAGGGCGTGGGTTAGTGTTAGCGTACGGGTTAGAATTAGGGGACGGGTGAGGGTCAGGCTTCGGGGAAGGGTTAGGGTTAGGGTTCGGGCTAGGGTTCGGGTTAGGGAACGGGGACGGTTTAGGGTCCAGGTGAGGGTACGGCAACGCTTTAGGGGGAGCATGCGTGTGAGGGCGCGGGTTAGTGTTAGCGTACGGGTTAGGATTAGGGGACGCGTGAGGGAGAGGCTTCGGGGAAGGGTTAGGTTTAGGGTTCGGGCTAGGGTTAGGTTTAGGGGACGGGGACGGTTTAGGGTCCAGGTGAGGGTACGGCAACGCTTTAGGGGGAGCGTGCATGTGAGGGCGCGGGTTAGTGTTAGCGCACGTGTTAGGATTAGGTGATGTGTGAGGGTCAGGCTTCGGGGAAGGGTTAGGGTTAGGGTTCGGGCTAGGGTTAGGGTTATGGGATGGGGACGGTTTAGGGTACAGGTGAGGGTACGGCAACGCTTTAGGGGGAGCGTGCCTGTGAGGGCGCGGGTTAGTGTTAGCGTACGGGTTAGGATTAAGGGACGGGTGAGGGTCAGGCTTCGGGAAGGGTTAGGGTTAGGGTTCGGGCTAGGGTTAGGGTTAGGGGACGGGGACGGTTTATGGTCCAGGTGAGGGTATGGCAACGCTTTAGGCGTAGCGTGAGTGTGAGGGCGTGGGTTAGTGTTAGCATACGGGTTAGGATTACGGGACAGGTGAGGGTCAGGCTTCGGGGAAGGGTTAGGGTTAGGGGTCGGGCTAGGGTTAGGGTTAGGGGACGGGGACGGTTTAGGGTCCAGGTGAGGGTACGGCAACGCTTTAGGGGGAGCGTGCATGTGAGGGCACGGGTTAGTGTTAGCGTACGGGTTAGGATTAGGGGACGGGGGAGGGTCAGGCTTCGGGGAAGGGTTAGGGGTAGGGTTCGGGCTAGGGTTAGGGTTAGGGGAGGGTGACGGTTTAGGGTCCAGGTGAGGGTACGGCAACGCTTTAGGGGGAGCGTGCGTGTGAGGGCGCGGGTTAGTGTTAGCGAACGGGTTAGGATTAGGGGACGGGTGAGGGTCAGGCTTCGGGGAAGGGTTAGGGTTAGGGTTCTGGCTAGGGCTAGGGTTAGGGGACGGGGACGGTTTAGGGTCCAGGTGATGGTACGGCAACGCTTTAGGGGGAGCGTGCGTGTGAGGGCGCGGGTTAGTGTTAGCGAACGGGTTAGGATTAGGGGACGGGTGAGGGTCAGGCTTCGGGGAAGGGTTAGGTTTAGGGTTCGGCTAGCGTTAGGGTTAGGGGACGGGGATGGTTTTGGGTCCAGGTGAAGGTACGGCAACGCTTTAGGGGGAGCGTGCGTGTGAGGGCGCGGGTTAGTGTTAGCGTACGGGTTAGGATTAGGGGACGGGTGAGGGTCAGGCTTCGGGGAAGGGGGGGGTTAGGGTTCGGGCTAGGGTTAGGGTTAGGGGACGGGGACGGTTTAGGGTCCAGGTGAGGGTATGGCAACGCTTTAGGGGGAGTGTGCGTGTGAGGGCGCAGGTTAGTGTTAGCGTATGGGTTAGGATTAGGGGACGGGTGAGGGTCAGGCTTCGGGGAAGGGTTAGGGTTAGGGTTCGGGCTAGGGTTAGGGTTAGGGTTAGGGGACGGGGACGGTTTAGGGTCCAGGTGAGGGTACGGCAACGCTTTAGGGGGAGCGTGCGTGTGAGGGGGCGGTTTAGTGTTAGCGTACGTGTTAGGATTAAGGGACGGGTGAGGGTCAGGCTTCGGGAAGGGTTAGGGTTAGGGATCGGGCTAGGGTTAGGGTTAGGGGACGGGGACGGTTTAGGGTCCAGGGGAGGGTACGGCAACGCTTTAGGGGGAGCGTGCGTGTGAGGGCACGGGTTAGTGTTAGCGTACGGGTTAGGATTAGGGGACGGGTGAGGGTCAGGCTTCGGGGAAGGGTTAGGGGTAGGGTTCGGGCTAGGGTTAGGGTTAGGGGAGGGCGACGGTTTAGGGTCCAGGTGAGGGTACGGCAACGCTTTAGGGGGAGCGTGCGTGTGAGGGCGCGGGTTAGTGTTAGCGTACGGGTTAGGATTAAGGGACGGGTGAGGGTCAGGTTTCGGTGAAGGGTTAGGGTTAGGCTTCGGGCTAGGGTTAGGGTTAGGGAACGGGGACGGTTTAGGGTCCAGGTGAGGGTACGGCAACGCTTTAGG
Source organism: Delphinus delphis (assembly GCF_949987515.2). Lineage (NCBI taxonomy): Eukaryota > Metazoa > Chordata > Mammalia > Artiodactyla > Delphinidae > Delphinus > Delphinus delphis. The sequence goes on from NC_082686.1 coordinate 144,362,949, forward strand.
GGGAGCGTGCGTGTGAGGGTGCGGGTTAGTGTTAGCGTACGGGTTAGGATTAGGGGACGTGTGAGGGTCAGGATTCAGGGAAGGGTTAGGTTTAGGGTTCGGGCTAGGGTTAGGGTTAGGGGACGGGGACGGTTTAGGGACCAGGTGAGGGTACGGCAATGCATTAGGGGGAGCGTGCGTGTGAGGGCGCGGGTGAGTGTTAGCGTCCGGGTTAGGATTAGGGGACGGGTGAGGGTCAGGCTTCGTGGAATGTTTATGGTTAGGGTTCGGGCTAGGGTTAGGGTTAGGGGACGGGGACGGTTTAGGGTCCAGGTGAGGGTGCGGCAACGCTTTAGGGGGAGCGTGCGTGTGAGGGCGCGGGTGAGTGTTAGCGTACGGGTTAGGATTAGGGGACGGGTGAGGGTCAGGCTTCGGGGAAGGGTTAGGGTTAGGGTTCGGGCTAGGGTTAGGGTTAGGGGACGGGGACAGTTTAGGGTCCAGGTGAGGGTACGGCAACGCTTTAGGGGGAGCGTGCGTGTGAGGGCGCAGGTTAGTGTTAGCATACGGGTTAGGATTAGGGGACGGGTGAGGGTCAGGCTTCGGGGAAGGGTTAGGGTTAGCGTTCGGGCTAGGGTTAGGGTTAGGGTACGGGGACAGTTTAGGGTCCAGGTGAGGGTACGGCAACGTTTAGGGGGAGCGTGCGTGTGAGGGCGCGGGTTAGTGTTAGCGTACGGGTTAGGATTAGGGGACGGGTGAGGGTCAGGCTTCGTGGAAGGGTTAGGGTTAGGGTTCGGGCTAGGGTTAGGGTTAGGGGACGGGGACGGTTTAGGGTCCAGGTGAGGGTACGGCAACGCTTTAGGGGGAGCGTGCGTGTGAGGGCGCGGGTTAGTGTTAGCGTACGGGTTAGGATTAGGGGACAGGTGAGGGTCAGGCTTCGGGGAAGGGTTAGGTTTAGGGTTCGTGCTAGGGTTAGGGTTAAGGGACGGGAACGGTTTAAGGTCCAGGTGAGGGTACGGCAACGCTTTAGGGGGAATGTGCGTGTGAGGGCGCGGGTTAGTGTTCGCGTACGGGTTAGGATTAGGGGACGGGTGAGGGTTAGGCTTCAGGGAAGGGTTAGGGTTAGCGTTCGGGCTAGGGTCAGCGTTAGGGGATGGGGACGGTTTAGGGTCCAGGTGAGGGTACGGCAACGCTTTAGGTAGAGTGTGCGTGTGAGGGCGCGGGTTAGTGTTAGAGGACGGGTTAGGATTAGGGGACGGGTGAGGGTCAGGCTTAGGGGAAGGGTTAGGTTTAGGGTTCGGCTAGCGTTAGGGTTAGGGGACGGGGACGGTTTAGGGTCCAGGTGAGGGTACGGCAACGCTTTAGGGGGAGCGTGCGTGTGAGGGCGCGGGTTAGTGTTAGCGTACGGGTTAGGATTAGGGGACGGGTGAGGGTCAGGCTTCGGGGAAGGGGGGGGTTAGGGTTCGGGCTAGGGTTAGGGTTAGGGGACGGGGACGGTTTAGGGTCCAGGTGAGGGTATGGCAACGCTTTAGGGGGAGTGTGCGTGTGAGGGCGCAGGTTAGTGTTAGCGTATGGGTTAGGATTAGGGGACGGGTGAGGGTCAGGCTTCGGGGAAGGGTTAGGGTTAGGGTTCGGGCTAGGGTTAGGGTTAGGGTTAGGGGACGGGGACGGTTTAGGGTCCAGGTGAGGGTACGGCAACGCTTTAGGGGGAGCGTGCGTGTGAGGGGGCGGTTTAGTGTTAGCGTACGTGTTAGGATTAAGGGACGGGTGAGGGTCAGGCTTCGGGAAGGGTTAGGGTTAGGGATCGGGCTAGGGTTAGGGTTAGGGGACGGGGACGCTTTAGGGTCCAGGGGAGGGTACGGCAACGCTTTAGGGGGAGCGTGCGTGTGAGGGCACGGGTTAGTGTTAGCGTACGGGTTAGGATTAGGGGACGGGTGAGGGTCAGGCTTCGGGGAAGGGTTAGGGGTAGGGTTCGGGCTAGGGTTAGGGTTAGGGGAGGGCGACGGTTTAGGGTCCAGGTGAGGGTACGGCAACGCTTTAGGGGGAGCGTGCGTGTGAGGGCGCGGGTTAGTGTTAGCGTACGGGTTAGGATTAAGGGACGCGTGAGGGTCAGGTGTCGGTGAAGGGTTAGGGTTAGGCTTCGGGCTAGGGTTAGGGTTAGGGAACGGGGACGGTTTAGGGTCCAGGTGAGGGTACGGCAACGCTTTAGGGGGAGCGTGCGTGTGAGGGCGCGGGTTAGTGTTAGCGTACGGGTTAGGATTAGGGGACGTGTGAGGGTCAGGCTTCAGGGAAGGGTTAGGGTTAGGGTTCGGGCTAGGGTTAGGGTTAGGGGACGGGGACGGTTTAGGGACCAGGTGAGGGTACGGCAACGCATTAGGGGGAGCGTGCGTGTGAGGGCGCGGGTGAGTGTTAGCGTCCGGGTTAGGATTAGGGGACGGGTGAGGGTCAGGCTTCGGGGAAGGGTTAGGGTTAGGGTTCGGGCTAGGGTTAGGGTTAGGGGACGGGGACGGTTTAGGGTCCAGGTGAGGGTATAGCAACGCTTTAGGGGGAGTGTGCGTGTGAGGGCGCAGGTTAGTGTTAGCGTATGGGTTAGGATTAGGGGACGGGTGAGGGTCAGGCTTCGGGGAAGGGTTAGGGTTACGGTTCTGGCTAGGGTTAGGGTTAGGGTTAGGGGACGGGGACGGTTTAGGGTCCAGGTGAGGGTACGGCAACGCTTTAGGGGGAGCGTGCATGTGAGGGGGCGGTTTAGTGTTAGCGTACGTGTTAGGATTAAGGGACGGGTGAGGGTCAGGCTTCGGGAAGGGTTAGGGTTAGGGATCGGGCTAGGGTTAGGGTTAGGGGACGGGGACGGTTTAGGGTCCAGGTGAGGGTACGGCAACGCTTTAGGGGGAGAGTGCGTGTGAGGGCACGGGTTAGTGTTAGCGTACGGGTTAGGATTAGGGGACGCGTGAGGGTCAGGCTTCGGGGAAGGGTTAGGGGTAGGGTTCGGGCTAGGATTAGGGTTAGGGGACGGGGACAGTTTAGGGTCCAGGTGAGGGTACGGCAAAGCTTTAGGGGGAGTGTGCGTGTCAGGGCGCGGGTGAGTGTTAGCGTACGTGTTAGGATTAGGGGACGGGTGAGGGTCAGGCTTCGGGGAAGGGTTAGGGTTAGGGTTCGGGCTAGGGTTAGGGTTAGGGGACGGGGACGGTTTAGGGTCCAGGTGAGGGTACGACAACGCTTTAGGGGGAGCGTGCGTGTGAGGGCGCGGGTTAGGGTTAGCGTACGGGTTAGGATTAGGAGACAGGTGAGGGTCAGGCTTCGGGGAAGGGTTAGGGTTAGGGTTCGTGCTAGGGTTAGGGTTAAGGGACGGGAACGGTTTAAGGTCCAGGTGAGGGTACGGCAACGCTTTAGGGGGAGCGTGCGTTTGAGGGCGCGGGTTAGTGTTCGCGTACGGGTTAGGATTAGGGGACGGGTGAGGGTTAGGCTTCAGGGAAGGGTTAGGGTTAGGGTTCGGGCTAGGGTCAGGGTTAGGGGATGGGGACGGTTTAGGGTCCAGGTGAGGGTACGGCAACGCTTTAGGGAGAGTGTGCGTGTGAGGGCGTGGGTTAGTGTTAGAGTACGGGTTAGGATTAGGGGACGGGTGAGGGTCAGGCTTCGGGGAAGGGTTAGGTTTAGGGTTCGGCTAGCGTTAGGGTTAGGGGACGGGGACGGTTTAGGGTCCAGGTGAGGGTACGGCAACGCTTTAGGGGGAGCGTGCGTGTGAGGGCGCGGGTTAGTGTTAGCGTACGGGTTAGGATTAGGGGACGGGTGAGGGTCAGGCTTCGGGGAAGGGTTAGGGTTAGGGTTCGGGCTAGGGTTAGGGTTAGGGGACGGGGACGGTTTAGGGTCCAGGTGAGGGTATAGCAACGCTTTAGGGGGAGTGTGCGTGTGAGGGCGCAGGTTAGTGTTAGCGTATGGGTTAGGATTAGGGGACGGGTGAGGGTCAGGCTTCGGGGAAGGGTTAGGGTTACGGTTCGGGCTAGGGTTAGGGTTAGGGTTAGGGGACGGGGACGGTTTAGGGTCCAGGTGAGGGTACGGCAACGCTTTAGGGGGAGCGTGCGTGAGAGGGGGCGGTTTAGTGTTAGCGTACGTGTTAGGATTAAGGGACGGGTGAGGGTCAGGCTTCGGGAAGGGTTAGGGTTAGGGATCGGGCTAGGGTTAGGGTTAGGGGACGGGGACGGTTTAGGGTCCAGGTGAGGGTACGGCAACGCTTTAGGGGGAGAGTGCGTGTGAGGGCACGGGTTAGTGTTAGCGTACGGGTTAGGATTAGGGGACGCGTGAGGGTCAGGCTTCGGGGAAGGGTTAGGGGTAGGGTTCGGGCTAGGGTTAGGGTTAGGGGAGGGCGACGGTTTAGGGTCCAGGTGAGGGTACGGCAACGCTTTAGGTGGCGCGTGCGTGTGAGGGCGTGGGTTAGTGTTAGCGTACGGGTTAGAATTAGGGGACGGGTGAGGGTCAGGCTTCGGGGAAGGGTTAGGGTTAGGGTTCGGGCTAGGGTTCGGGTTAGGGAACGGGGACGGTTTAGGGTCCAGGTGAGGGTACGGCAACGCTTTAGGGGGAGCATGCGTGTGAGGGCGCGGGTTAGTGTTAGAGTACGGGTTAGGATTAGGGGACGCGTGAGGGAGAGGCTTCGGGGAAGGGTTAGGTTTAGGGTTCGGGCTAGGGTTAGGGTTAGGGGACGGGGACGGTTTAGGGTCCAGGTGAGGGTACGGCAACGCTTTAGGGGGAGCGTGCATGTGAGGGCGCGGGTTAGTGTTAGCGCACGTGTTAGGATTAGGTGATGTGTGAGGGTCAGGCTTCGGGGAAGGGTTAGGGTTAGGGTTCGGGCTAGGGTTAGGGTTATGGGATGGGGACGGTTTAGGGTACAGGTGAGGGTACGGCAACGCTTTAGGGGGAGCGTGCCTGTGAGGGCGCGGGTTAGTGTTAGCGTACGGGTTAGGATTAAGGGACGGGTGAGGGTCAGGCTTCGGGAAGGGTTAGGGTTAGGGTTCGGGCTAGGGTTAGGGTTAGGGGACGGGGACGGTTTATGGTCCAGGTGAGGGTATGGCAACGCTTTAGGCGTAGCGTGAGTGTGAGGGCGTGGGTTAGTGTTAGCATACGGGTTAGGATTACGGGACAGGTGAGGGTCAGGCTTCGGGGAAGGGTTAGGGTTAGGGGTCGGGCTAGGGTTAGGGTTAGGGGACGGGGACGGTTTAGGGTCCAGGTGAGGGTACGGCAACGCTTTAGGGGGAGCGTGCATGTGAGGGCACGGGTTAGTGTTAGCGTACGGGTTAGGATTAGGGGACGGGGGAGGGTCAGGCTTCGGGGAAGGGTTAGGGGTAGGGTTCGGGCTAGGGTTAGGGTTAGGGGAGGGTGACGGTTTAGGGTCCAGGTGAGGGTACGGCAACGCTTTAGGGGGAGCGTGCGTGTGAGGGCGCGGGTTAGTGTTCGCGTACGGGTTAGGATTAGGGGACGGGTGAGGGTTAGGCTTCAGGGAAGGGTTAGGGTTAGCGTTCGGGCTAGGGTCAGCGTTAGGGGATGGGGACGGTTTAGGGTCCAGGTGAGGGTACGGCAACGCTTTAGGTAGAGTGTGCGTGTGAGGGCGCGGGTTAGTGTTAGAGGACGGGTTAGGATTAGGGGACGGGTGAGGGTCAGGCTTCGGGGAAGGGTTAGGTTTAGGGTTCGGCTAGCGTTAGGGTTAGGGGACGGGGACGGTTTAGGGTCCAGGTGAGGGTACGGCAACGCTTTAGGGGGAGCGTGCGTGTGAGGGCGCGGGTTAGTGTTAGCGTACGGGTTAGGATTAGGGGACGGGTGAGGGTCAGGCTTCGGGGAAGGGGGGGGTTAGGGTTCGGGCTAGGGTTAGGGTTAGGGGACGGGGACGGTTTAGGGTCCAGGTGAGGGTATGGCAATGCTTTAGGGGGAGTGTGCGTGTGAGGGCGCAGGTTAGTGTTAGCGTATGGGTTAGGATTAGGGGACGGGTGAGGGTCAGGCTTCGGGGAAGGGTTAGGGTTAGGGTTCGGGCTAGGGTTAGGGTTAGGGTTAGGGGACGGGGACGGTTTAGGGTCCAGGTGAGGGTACGGCAACGCTTTAGGGGGAGCGTGCGTGTGAGGGGGCGGTTTAGTGTTAGCGTACGTGTTAGGATTAAGGGACGGGTGAGGGTCAGGCTTCGGGAAGGGTTAGGGTTAGGGATCGGGCTAGGGTTAGGGTTAGGGGACGGGGACGGTTTAGGGTCCAGGGGAGGGTACGGCAACGCTTTAGGGGGAGCGTGCGTGTGAGGGCACGGGTTAGTGTTAGCGTACGGGTTAGGATTAGGGGACGGGTGAGGGTCAGGCTTCGGGGAAGGGTTAGGGGTAGGGTTCGGGCTAGGGTTAGGGTTAGGGGAGGGCGACGGTTTAGGGTCCAGGTGAGGGTACGGCAACGCTTTAGGGGGAGCGTGCGTGTGAGGGCGCGGGTTAGTGTTAGCGTACGGGTTAGGATTAAGGGACGGGTGAGGGTCAGGTTTCGGTGAAGGGTTAGGGTTAGGCTTCGGGCTAGGGTTAGGGTTAGGGAACGGGGACGGTTTAGGGTCCAGGTGAGGGTACGGCAACGCTTTAGGGGGAGCGTGCGTGTGAGGGCGCGGGTTAGTGTTAGCGTACGGGTTAGGATTAGGGGACGTGTGAGGGTCAGGCTTCAGGGAAGGGTTAGGGTTAGGGTTCGGGCTAGGGTTAGGGTTAGGGGACGGGGACGGTTTAGGGACCAGGTGAGGGTACGGCAACGCATTAGGGGGAGCGTGCGTGTGAGGGCGCGGGTGAGTGTTAGCGTCCGGGTTAGGATTAGGGGACGGGTGAGGGTCAGGCTTCGTGGAATGTTTATGGTTAGGGTTCGGGCTAGGGTTAGGGTTAGGGGACGGGGACAGTTTAGGGTCCAGGTGAGGGTGCGGCAACGCTTTAGGGGGAGCGTGCGTGTGAGGGCGCGGGTGAGTGTTAGCGTACGGGTTAGGATTAGGGGACGGGTGAGGGTCAGGCTTCGGGGAAGGGTTAGGGTTAGGGTTCGGGCTAGGGTTAGGGTTAGGGGACGGGGACAGTTTAGGGTCCAGGTGAGGGTACGGCAACGCTTTAGGGGGAGCGTGCGTGTGAGGGCGCAGGTTAGTGTTAGCATACGGGTTAGGATTAGGGGACGGGTGAGGGTCAGGCTTCGGGGAAGGGTTAGGGTTAGCGTTCGGGCTAGGGTTAGGGTTAGGGAACGGGGACAGTTTAGGGTCCAGGTGAGGGTACGGCAACGTTAAGGGGGAGCGTGCGTGTGAGGGCGAGGGTTAGTGTTAGAGTACGGGTTAGGATTAGGGGACGGGTGAGGGTCAGGCTTCGGGGAAGGGTTAGGGTTAGGGTTCGGGCTAGGGTTAGGGTTAGGGTCGGGGACGGTTTAGGGTCCAGGTAAGGGTACGGCAAAGTTTTCGGGGGAGTGTGCGTGTGAGGGCGCAGGTTAGTGTTAGCGTACGGGTTAGGATTAGGGGACGGGTGAGGGTCAGGCTTCGGGGAATGGTTAGGGTTAGGGTTCGGGATAGGGTTAGGGTTAGGGGACGGGGACGGTTTAGGGTCCAGGTGAGGGTATGGCAACGCTTTAGGGGGAGCGTGCACGTCAGGGCGCGGGTTAGTGTTAGCGTACGGGTTAGGATTAGGGGACGGGTGAGGGTCAGGCTTTGGGGAAGGCTTAGGTTTAGGGTTCGGGCTAGGGTTAGGTTTAGGGGATGGGGACGGTTTAGGGTCCAGGTGAGGGTACGGCAACGCTTTAGGGGGAGCATGCGTGTGACGGCGCGGGTTAGTGTTAGCGTATGGGTTAGGATTAGGGGACGGGTGAGGGTCAGGCTTCGGGGAATGGTTAGGTTTAGGGTTGGCTAGCGTTAGGGTTAGGGGAAGGGGACGGTTTAGGGTCCAGGGGAGGGTACGGCAACGCTTTAGGGGGAGCGTGCGTGTGAGGGCACGGGTTAGTGTTAGCGTTCGGGTTAGGATTAGGGGACGGGTGAGGGTCAGGCTTCGGGGAAGGGTTTGGGTTAGGGTTCGGGCTAGGGTTAGGGTTAGGGGACGGGGACAGTTTAGGGTCCAGGTGAGGGTACGGCAACGCTTTAGGGGGAGCGTGCGTGTGAGGGCGCAGGTTAGTGTTAGCATACGGGTTAGGATTAGGGGACGGGTGAGGGTCAGGCTTCGGGGAAGGGTTAGGGTTAGCGTTCGGGCTAGGGTTAGGGTTAGGGTACGGGGACAGTTTAGGGTCCAGGTGAGGGTACGGCAACGTTTAGGGGGAGCGTGCGTGTGAGGGCGCGGGTTAGTGTTAGCGTACGGGTTAGGATTAGGGGACGGGTGAGGGTCAGGCTTCGGGGAAGGGTTAGGGTTAGGGTTCGGGCTAGGGTTAGGGTTAGGGGACGGGGACGGTTTAGGGTCCAGGTGAGGGTACGGCAACGCTTTAGGGGGAGCGTGCGTGTGAGGGCGCGGGTTAGTGTTAGCGTACGGGTTAGGATTAGGGGACAGGTGAGGGTCAGGCTTCGGGGAAGGTTTAGGGTTAGGGTTCGTGCTAGGGTTAGGGTTAAGGGACGGGAACGGTTTAAGGTCCAGGTGAGGGTACGGCAACGCTTTAGGGGGAGCGTGCGTGTGAGGGCGCGGGTTAGTGTTCGCGTACGGGTTAGGATTAGGGGACGGGTGAGGGTTAGGCTTCAGGGAAGGGTTAGGGTTAGCGTTCGGGCTAGGGTCAGCGTTAGGGGATGGGGACGGTTTAGGGTCCAGGTGAGGGTACGGCAACGCTTTAGGTAGAGTGTGCGTGTGAGGGCGCGGGTTAGTGTTAGAGTACGGGTTAGGATTAGGGGACGGGTGAGGGTCAGGCTTCGGGGAAGGGTTAGGTTTAGGGTTCGGCTAGCGTTAGGGTTAGGGGACGGGGACGGTTTAGGGTCCAGGTGAGGGTACGGCAACGCTTTAGGGGGAGCGTGCGTGTGAGGGCGCGGGTTAGTGTTAGCGTATGGGTTAGGATTAGGGGACGGGTGAGGGTCAGGCTTCGGGGAAGGGGGGGGTTAGGGTTCGGGCTAGGGTTAGGGTTAGGGGACGGGGACGGTTTAGGGTCCAGGTGAGGGTATGGCAACGCTTTAGGGGGAGTGTGCGTGTGAGGGCGCAGGTTAGTGTTAGCGTATGGGTTAGGATTAGGGGACGGGTGAGGGTCAGGCTTCGGGGAAGGGTTAGGGTTAGGGTTCGGGCTAGGGTTAGGGTTAGGGTTAGGGGACGGGGACGGTTTAGGGTCCAGGTGAGGGTACGGCAACGCTTTAGGGGGAGCGTGCGTGTGAGGGGGCGGTTTAGTGTTAGCGTACGTGTTAGGATTAAGGGACGGGTGAGGGTCAGGCTTCGGGAAGGGTTAGGGTTAGGGATCGGGCTAGGGTTAGGGTTAGGGGACGGGGACAGTTTAGGGTCCAGGGGAGGGTACGGCAACGCTTTAGGGGGAGCGTGCGTGTGAGGGCACGGGTTAGTGTTAGCGTACGGGTTAGGATTAGGGGACGGGTGAGGGTCAGGCTTCGGGGAAGGGTTAGGGGTAGGGTTCGGGCTAGCGTTAGGGTTAGGGGAGGGCGACGGTTTAGGGTCCAGGTGAGGGTACGGCAACGCTTTAGGGGGAGCGTGCGTGTGAGGGCGCGGGTTAGTGTTAGCGTACGGGTTAGGATTAAGGGACGGGTGAGGGTCAGGTTTCGGTGAAGGGTTAGGGTTAGGCTTCGGGCTAGGGTTAGGGTTAGGGAACGGGGACGGTTTAGGGTCCAGGTGAGGGTACGGCAACGCTTTAGGGGGAGCGTGCGTGTGAGGGCGCGGGTTAGTGTTAGCGTACGGGTTAGGATTAGGGGACGTGTGAGGGTCAGGCTTCAGGGAAGGGTTAGGGTTAGGGTTCGGGCTAGGGTTAGGGTTAGGGGACGGGGACGGTTTAGGGACCAGGTGAGGGTACGGCAACGCATTAGGGGGAGCGTGCGTGTGAGGGCGCGGGTGAGTGTTAGCGTCCGGGTTAGGATTAGGGGACGGGTGAGGGTCAGGCTTCGTGGAATGTTTATGGTTAGGGTTCGGGCTAGGGTTAGGGTTAGGGGACTGGGAAAGTTTAGGGTCCAGGTGAGGGTGCGGCAACGCTTTAGGGGGAGCGTGCGTGTGAGGGCGCGGGTGAGTGTTAGCGTACGGGTTAGGATTAGGGGACGGGTGAGGGTCAGGCTTCGGGGAAGGGTTAGGGTTAGGGTTCGGGCTAGGGTTAGGGTTAGGGGACGGGGACAGTTTAGGGTCCAGGTGAGGGTACGGCAACGCTTTAGCGGGAGCGTGCGTGTGAGGGCGCAGGTTAGTGTTAGCATACGGGTTAGGATTAGGGGACGGGTGAGGGTCAGGCTTCGGGGAATGGTTAGGGTTAGCGTTCGGGCTAGGGTTAGGGTTAGGGAACGGGGACAGTTTAGGGTCCAGGTGAGGGTACGGCAACGTTAAGGGGGAGCGTGCGTGTGAGGGCGCGGGTTAGTGTTAGAGTACGGGTTAGGATTAGGGGACGGGTGAGGGTCAGGCTTCGGGGAAGGGTTAGGGTTAGGGTTCGGGCTAGGGTTAGGGTTAGGGGCGGGGACGGTTTAGGGTCCAGGTAAGGGTACGGCAAAGTTTTCGGGGGAGCGTGCGTGTGAGGGCGCAGGTTAGTGTTAGCGTACGGGTTAGGATTAGGGGACGGGTGAGGGTCAGGCTTCGGGGAATGGTTAGGGTTAGGGTTCGGGCTAGGGTTAGGGTTAGGGGACGGGGACGGTTTAGGGTCCAGGTGAGGGTATGGCAACGCTTTAGGGGGAGCGTGCATGTCAGGGCGCGGGTTAGTGTTAGCGTACGGGTTAGGATTAGGGGACGGGTGAGGGTCAGGCTTTGGGGAAATCTTAGGGTTAGGGTTCGGGCTAGGGTTAGGTTTAGGGGATGGGGACGGTTTAGGGTCCAGGTGAGGGTACGGCAACGCTTTAGGGGGAGCGTGCGTGTGACGGCGCGGGTTAGTGTTAGCGTATGGGTTAGGATTAGGGGACGGGTGAGGGTCAGGCTTCAGGGAAGGGTTAGGTTTAGGGTTGGCTAGCGTTAGGGTTAGGGGAAGGGGACGGTTTAGGGTCCAGGGGAGGGTACGGCAATGCTTTAGGGGGAGCGTGCGTGTGAGGGCACGGGTTAGTGTTAGCGTTCGGGTTAGGATTAGGGGACGGGTGAGGGTCAGGCTTCGGGGAAGGGTTTGGGTTAGGGTTCGGGCTAGGGTTAGGGTTAGGGGACGGGGACGGTTTAGGGTCAAGGTTAGGGTACGGCAATGCTTTAGGGGGAGCGTGCGTGTGAGGGCGCGGGTTAGTGTTAGCGTACGGGTTAGTATTAGGGGACGGGTGAGGGTCAGGCTTCGGGGAAGGGTTAGGGTTAGGGTTCGGGCTAGGGTTAGGGTTAGGGGACGGGGACGGTTTAGTGTCCAGGTGAGGGTACGGCAACGCTTTAGGGGGAGCGTGCGTGTGAGGGCGCGGTTTAGTGTTAGCGTACGGGTTAGGATTAGGGGACGGGTGAGGGTCAGGCTTCGGGGAAGGTTTAGCGTTAGGGTTCGGGCTAGGGTTAGGGTTAGGGGACGGGGACGGTTTAGGGTCCAGGTGAGGGTACGGCAACGCTTCAAGGGGAGCGTGCGTGTGAGGGCGCGGGTTAGTGTTAGCGTACGGGTTAGGATTAGGGGACGGATGAGGGTCAGGCTTCGGGGAAGGGTTAGGGTTAGGGTTCGGGCTAGGGTTAGGGTTAGGGGACGGGGACGGTTTAGGGTCCAGGTGAGGGTACGGCAACGCTTTAGGGGGAGCGTGCGTGTGAGGGCGCGGGTTAGTGTTAGCGTACGGTTTAGGATTAAGGGACGGGTGAGGGTCAGGTTTCGGTGAAGGGTTAGGGTTAGGCTTCGGGCTAGGGTTAGGGTTAGGGGACGGGGACGGTTTAGGGTCCAGGTGAGGGTACGGCAACGTTTAGGGGGAGCGTGCGTGTGAGGGCGCGGGTTAGTGTTAGCGTACGGGTTAGGATTAGGGGACGTGTGAGGGTCAGGCTTCGGGGAAGGGTTAGGGTTAGGGTTCGGGCTAGGGTTAGGGTTAGGGGACGGGGACGGTTTAGGGACCAGGTCAGCGTACGGCAACGCATTAGGGGGAGCGTGCGTGTGAGGACGCGGGTGAGTGTTAGCGTCCGGGTTAGGTTTAGGGGACGGGTGAGGGTCAGGCTTCGGGTAAGGGTTAGGGTTAGGGTTCGGGCTAGGGTGCGGGTTAGGGGACAGGGACGGTTTAGGGTCCAGGTGAGGGTACAGCAACGCTTTAGGGGGAGCGTGCGTGTGAGGGCGTGGGTGAGTGCTAGCGTACAGGTTAGAATTAGGGAACGGGTGAGGGTCAGGCTTCGGGGAAGGGTTAGGGTTAGGGTTCGGGCTAGGGTTAGGGTTAGGGGCGGGGACGGTTTAGGGTCCAGGTAAGGGTACGGCAAAGTTTTCGGGGGAGCGTGCGTGTGAGGGCGCAGGTTAGTGTTAGCGTACGGGTTAGGATTAGGGGACGGGTGAGGGTCAGGCTTCGGGGAATGGTTAGGGTTAGGGTTCGGGCTAGGGTTAGGGTTAGGGGACGGGGACGGTTTAGGGTCCAGGGGAGGGTACGGCAACGCTTTAGGGGGAGCGTGCGTGTGAGGGCACGGGTTAGTGTTAGCGTTCGGGTTAGGATTAGGGGACGGGTGAGGGTCAGGCTTCGGGGAAGGGTTCGGGTTAGGGTTCGGGCTAGGGTTAGGGTTAGGGGACGGGGACGGTTTAGGGTCAAGGTTAGGGTACGGCAATGCTTTAGGGGGAGCGTGCGTGTGAGGGCGCGGGTTAGTGTTAGCGTACGGGTTAGGATTAGGGGACGGGTGATTGTCAGGATTCGGGGAAGGGTTAGGGTTAGGGTTCGGCTAGCGTTAGGGTTTGGGGAGGGCGACGGTTTAGGGTCCAGGTGAGGGTACGGCAACGCTTTAGGGGGAGCGTGCATGTGAGGGCGCGGGTTAATGTTAGAGTACGGGTTAGGATTAGGGGACGGGTGAGGGTCAGGCTTCGGGGAAGGGTTAGGGTTAGGGTTCGGGCTAGGGTTAGGGTTAGGGGACGGGGACGGTTTAGGGTCCAGGTGAGGGTACGGCAACACTTTAGGGGGAGCGTGCGTGTGAGGGCGCGGGTTAGTGTTAGCGTACGGGTTAGGATTAGGGGACGGGTGAGGGTCAGGCTTCGGGGAAGGGTTAGGGTTAGGGTTCGGGCTAGGGTTTGGGTTAGGGGACGGGGACGGTTATGGTCTAGGTGAGGGTACGGCAACACTTTAGGGGGAGCGTGCGTGTGAGGGCGCGGGTTAGTGTTAGCGTACGGGTTAGGATTAGGGGACGGGTGAGGGTCAGGCTTCGGGGAAGGGTTAGGGTTAGGGTTCGGGCTAGTGTTAGGGGACGGGGACGGTTTAGGGTCCAGGTGAGGGTACGGCAACGCTTTAGGGGGAGCGTGCGTGTGAGGGCGCGGGTTAGTGTTAGCGTACGGGTTAGTATTAGGGGACGGGTGAGGGTCAGGCTTCGGGGAAGGGTTAGGGTTAGGGTTCGGGCTAGGGTTAGGGTTAGGGGACGGGGCGGTTTAGGGTCCAGGTGAGGGTACGGCAACGCTTTAGGGGGAGCGTCGTGTGAGGGCGCGGTTTAGTGTTAGCGTACGGGTTAGGATTAGGGGACGGGTGAGGGTCAGGCTTCGGGAAAGGGTTAGGGTTAGGGTTCGGGCTAGGGTTAGGGTTAGGGGACGGGGACGGTTTAGGGTCCAGGGGAGGGTACGGCAACGCTTCAGGGGGAGCGTGCGTGTGAGGGCGCGGGTTAGTGTTAGCGTACGGGTTAGGATTAGGGGACGGATGAGGGTCAGGCTTCGGGGAAGGGTTAGGGTTAGGGTTCGGGCTAGGGTTAGGGTTAGGGGACGGGGACGGTTTAGGGTCCAGGTGAGGGTACGGCAACGCTTTAGGGGGAGCGTGCGTGTGAGGGCGCGGGTTAGTGTTAGCGTACGGGTTAGGATTAAGGGAAGGGTGAGGGTCAGGTTTCGGTGAAGGGTTAGGGTTAGGCTTCGGGCTAGGGTTAGGGGACGGGGACGGTTTAGGGTCCAGGTGAGGGTACGGCAACGCTTTAGGGGGAGCGTGCGTGTGAGGGCGCGGGTTAGTGTTAGCGTACGGGTTAGGATTAGGGGACGTGTGAGGGTCAGGCTTCGGGGAAGGGTTAGGGTTAGGGTTCGGGCTAGGGTTAGGGTTAGGGGACGGGGACGGTTTAGGGACCAGGTGAGGGTACGGCAACGCATTAGGGGGAGCGTGCGTGTGAAGGCGCGGGTGAGTGTTAGCGTCCGGGTTAGGTTTAGGGGACGGGTGAGGGTCAGGCTTCGGGTAAGGGTTAGGGTTAGGGTTCGGGCTAGGGTGAGGGTTAGGGGACGGGGACGGTTTAGGGTCCAGGTGAGGGTACGGCAACGCTTTAGGGGGAGCGTGCGTGTGAGGGCGTGGGTGAGTGCTAGCCTACAGGTTAGAATTAGGGAACGGGTGAGGGTCAGGCTTCGGGGAAGGGTTAGGGTTAGGGTTCGGGCTAGGGTTAGTGTTAGGGGACGGGGACGGTTTAAGGTCCAGGTGAGGTTACGGCAACACTTTAGGGGGAGCGTGCATGTGAGGGCGCGGGTTAGTGTTAGCGTACGGTTTAGGATTAGGGGACGGGTGAGGGTCAGGCTTCGGGGAAGAGTTAGGGTTAGGGTTCGGGCTAGGGTTAGGGTTAGCGGACGGGGACGGTTTAGGGTCCAGGTGAGTGTAAGGCAACGCTTTAGGGGGAGTTTGCGTGTGAGGGCACGGGTTAGTGTTAGCGTACGGGTTAGGATTAGGGGACGGGTGAGGGTCAGGCTTCGGGGAAGGGTTAGGGTTAGGGTTCGGGCTAGGGTTAGGGTTAGGGGACGGGGACGGTTTAGGGTCCAGGTGAGGGTACGGCAACGCTTTAGGGGGAGCGTGCGTGTGAGGGCGCGGGTGAGTGTTAGCGTCCGGGTTAGGATTAGGGGACGGGTGAGGGTCAGGCTTCGGGGTATGGTTATGGTTAGGGTTCGGGCTAGGGTTAGGGTTAGGGGACGGGGACGGTTTAGGGTCCAGGTGAGGGTACGGCAACGCTTTAGGGGGAGCGTGCGTGTGAGGGCGCGGGTTAGTGTTAGCGTACGGGTTAGGATTAGGGGACGGGTGAGGGTCAGGCTTCGGGGAAGGGTTAGGGTTAGGGTTCGGGCTAGGGTTAGTGTTAGGGGACGGGGACGGTTTAGGGTCCAGGTGAGGGTACGGCAACACTTTAGGGGGTGCGTGCGTGTGAGGGCGCGGGTTAGTGTTAGCGTACGGGTTAGGATTAGGGGACGGGTGAGGGTCAGGCTTCGGGGAAGGGTTAGGGTTAGGGTTCGGGCTAGGGTTAGGGGACGGGGAAGGTTTAGGGTCCAGGTGAGGGTACGGCAACGCTTTAGGGGGAGCGTGCGTGTGAGGGCGCGGTTTAGTGTTAGCGTACGGGTTAGGATTAGGGGACGGGTGAGGGTCAGGCTTCGGGGAAGGGTTAGGGTTAGGGTTCGGGCTAGGGTTAGGGTTAGGGGACGGGGACGGTTTAGGGTCCAGGTGAGGGTACGGCAACGCTTCAGGGAGAGAGTGCGTGTGAGGGCGCGGGTTAGTGTTAGCGTACGGGTTAGGATTAGGGGACGGATGAGTGTCAGGCTTCGGGGAAGGGTTAGGGTTAGGGTTCGGGCTAGGGTTAGGGTTAGGGGACGGGGACGGTTTAGGGTCCAGGTGAGGGTACGGCAACGCTTTAGGGGGAGCGTGCGTGTGAGGGCGCGGGTTAGTGTTAGCGTACGGGTTAGGATTAAGGGACGGGTGAGGGTCAGGTTTCGGTGAAGGCTTAGGGTTAGGCTTCGGGCTAGGGTTAGGGTTAGGGGACGGGGACGGTTTAGGGTCCAGGTGAGGGTACGGCAACGCTTTAGGGGGAGCGTGCGTGTGAGGGCGCGGGTTAGTGTTAGCGTACGGGTTAGGATTAGGGGACGTGTGAGGGTCAGGCTTCGGGGAAGGGTTAGGGTTAGGGTTCGGGCTAGGGTTAGGGTTAGGGGACGGGGACGGTTTAGGGACCAGGTGAGGGTACGGCAACGCATTAGGGGGAGCGTGCGTGTGAGGGCGCGGGTGAGTGTTAGCGTCCGGGTTAGGTTTAGGGGACGGTTGAGGGTCAGGCTTCGGGTAAGGTTTAGGGTTAGGGTTCGGGCTAGGGTTAGGGTTAGGGGACGGGGACGGTTTAGGGTCCAGGTGAGGGTACAGCAACGCTTTAGGGGGAGCGTGCGTGTGAGGACGTGGGTGAGTGCTAGCGTACAGGTTAGAATTTGGGAAAGGGTGAGGGTCAGGCTTCGCGGAAGGGTTAGGGTTAGGGTTCGGGCTAGGGTTAGGGTTAGGGGACGGGGACGGTTTAGGGTCCAGGTGAGGGTACGGCAACGCTTTAGGGGGAGCGTGCGTGTGAGGGCGCGGGTTAGTGTTAGCGTACGGGTTAGGATTAGGGGACGTGTGAGGGTCAGGCTTCGGGGAAGGGTTAGGGTTAGGGTTCGGGCTAGGGTTAGGGTTAGGGGACGGGGACGGTTTAGGGACCAGGTGAGGGTACGGCAACGCATTAGGGGGAGCGTGCGTGTGAGGGCGCGGGTGAGTGTTAGCGTCCGGGTTAGGTTTAGGGGACGGTTGAGGGTCAGGCTTCGGGTAAGGTTTAGGGTTAGGGTTCGGGCTAGGGTTAGGGTTAGGGGACGGGGACGGTTTAGGGTCCAGGTGAGGGTACAGCAACGCTTTAGGGGGAGCGTGCGTGTGAGGACGTGGGTGAGTGCTAGCGTACAGGTTAGAATTTGGGAAAGGGTGAGGGTCAGGCTTCGGGGAAGGGTTAGGGTTAGGGTTCGGGTTAGGGTTATTGTTAGGGGACGGGGACGGTTTAGGGTCCAGGTGAGGTTACGGCAACACTTTAGGGGGAGCGTGCATGTGAGGGCGCGGGTTAGTGTTAGCGTACGGGTTAGGATTAGGGGACGGGTGAGGGTCAGGCTTCGGGGAAGAGTTAGGGTTAGGGTTCGGGCTAGGGTTAGGGTTAGCGGACGGGGACGGTTTAGGGTCCAGGTGAGTGTACGGCAACGCTTTAGGGGGAGTTTGCGTGTGAGGGCGCGGGTTAGTGTTAGCGTACGGGTTAGGATTAGGGGACGGGTGAGGGTCAGGCTTCAGGGAAGGGTTAGGGTTAGGGTTCGGGCTAGGGTTAGGGTTAGGGGACGGGGACGGTTTAGGGTCCAGGTGAGGGTACGGCAACGCTTTAGGGGGAGCGTGCGTGTGACGGCGCGGGTTAGTGTTAGCGTACGGGTTAGGATTAGGGGACGGATGAGGGTCAGGCTTCGGGGAAGGGTTAGGGTTAGGGTTCGGGCTAGGGTTAGGGTTAGGGACGGGGACGGTTTAGGGTCCAGGTGAGGGTACGGCAACGCTTTAGGGGGAGCGTGCGTGTGAGGGCGCGGGTGAGTGTTAGCGTCCGGGTTAGGATTAGGGGACGGGTGAGGGTCAGGCTTCGGGGTATGGTTATGGTTAGGGTTCGGACTAGGGTTAGGGTTAGGGGACGGGGACGGTTTAGGGTCCAGGTGAGGGTACGGCAACGCTTTAGGGGGAGCGTGCGTGTGAGGGCGCGGGTTAGTGTTAGCGTACGGGTTAGGATTAGGGGACGGGTGAGGGTCAGGCTTCGGGGAAGGGTTAGGGTTAGGGTTCGGGCTAGGGTTAGGGTTAGGGGACGGGGACGGTTTAGAGTCCAGGTGAGGGTACAGCAACGCTTTAGGGGGAGCGTGCGTGTGAGGGCGCGGGTTAGTGTTAGCGTTCGGGTTAGGATTAAGGGACGGGTGAGGGTCAGGCTTCGGGGAAGTGTTAGGGTTAGGGTTCGGGCTAGGGTTAGCGTTAGCGGACGGGGACGGTTTAGGGTCCAGGTGAGTGTACGGCAACGCTTTAGGGGGAGTTTGCGTGTGAGGGCGCGGGTTAGTGTTAGCGTACGGGTTAGGATTAGGGGACGGGTGAGGGTCAGGCTTCAGGGAAGGGTTAGTGTTAGGGTTCGGGCTAGGGTTAGGGTTAGGGGACGGGGACGGTTTAGGGTCCAGGTGAGGGTACGGCAACGCTTTAGGGGGAGCGTGCGTTTGACGGCGCGGGTTAGTGTTAGCGTACGGGTTAGGATTAGGGGACGGATGAGGGTCAGGCTTCGGGGAAGGGTTAGGGTTAGGGTTCGGGCTAGGGTTAGGGTTAGGGGACGGGGACGGTTTAGGGTCCAGGTGAGGGTACGGCAACGCTTTAGGGGGAGCGTGCGTGTGAGGTCGCGGGTGAGTGTTAGCGTCCGGGTTAGGATTAGGGGACGGGTGAGGGTCAGGCTTCGGGGTATGGTTATGGTTAGGGTTCGGGCTAGGGTTAGGGTTAGGGGACGGGGACGGTTTAGGGTCCAGGTGAGGGTACGGCAACGCTTTAGGGGGAGCGTGCGTGTGAGGGCGCGGGTTAGTGTTAGCGTACGGGTTAGGATTAGGGGACGGGTGAGGGTCAGGCTTCGGGGAAGGGTTAGGGTTAGGGTTCGGGCTAGGGTTAGGGTTAGGGGATGGGGACGGTTTAGAGTCCAGGTGAGGGTACAGCAACGCTTTAGGGGGAGCGTGCGTGTGAGGGCGCGGGTTAGTGTTAGCGTTCGGGTTAGGATTAGGGGACGGGTGAGGGTCAGGCTTCGGGGAAGGGTTAGGGTTAGGGTTCGGGCTAGGGTTAGGGTTAGGGGACGGGGACGGTTTAGGGTCCAGGTGTGGGTACGGCAACGCTTTAGGGGGAGCGTGCGTGTGAGGGCGCGGGTTAGTGTTAGCGTACGGGTTAGGATTAGGGGACGGATGAGGGTCAGGCTTCGGGGAAGGGTTAGGGTTAGGGTTCGGGCTAGGGTTAGGGTTAGGGGACGGGGACGGTTTAGGGTCCAGGTGAGGGTACGGCAACGCTTTAGGGGGAGCGTGCGTGTGAGGGCGCGGGTTAGTGTTAGCGTACGGGTTAGGATTAAGGGACGGGTGAGGGTCAGGTTTCGGTGAAGGGTTAGGGTTAGGCTTCGGGCTAGGGTTAGGGTTAGGGGACGGGGACGGTTTAGGGTCCAGGTGAGGGTACGGCAACGCTTTAGGGGGAGCGTGCGTGTGAGGGCGCGGGTTAGTGTTAGCGTACGGGTTAGGATTATGGGACGGGTGAGGGTCAGGCTTCGGGGAATGGTTATGGTTAGGGTTCGGGCTAGGGTTAGGGTTAGGGGACGGGGACGGTTTAGGGTCCAGGTGAGGGTACGGCAACGCTTTAGGGGGTGCGTGTGTGTGAGGGCGCGGGTTAGTGTTACCGTACGGGTTAGGATTAGGGGACGGGTGAGGGTCAGGCTTCGGGGAATGGTTAGGGTTAGGGTTGGGCTAGGGTTAGGGTTAAGGGACGGGGACGGTTTAGGGTCCAGGTGAGGGTACGGCAACGCTTTAGGGGGAGCGTGCGTGTGAGGGCGTGGGTTAGTGTTAACGTACGGGTTAGGATTAGGGGACGGGTGAGGGTCAGGCTTCGGGGAAGGGTTAGGGTTATGGTTCGGGCTAGGGTTAGGGTTAGGGGATGTGGACGGTTTAGGGTCCAGGTGAGGGTACGGCAACGCTTTAGTGGGAGCGTGCGTGTGAGGGCGCGGGTGAGTGTTAGCGTATGGGTTAGGATTAGGGGACGGGTGAGGGTCAGGTTTCGGGGAAGGGTTAGGGATAGGGTTCGGGCTAGGGTTAGGGTTAGGGGTTGGGGACGGTTTAGGGTCCAGGTGAGGGTTCGGCAACGCTTTAGGTGGAGCGTGCGTGTGAGGGCGTGGGTGAGTGTTAGCGTACGGGTTAGGATTAGGGGACGGATGAGGGTCAGGCTTCGGGGAAGGGTTAGGGTTAGGGTTTGGTCTAGGGTTAGGGTTAGGGGACGGGGACGGTTTAGGGTCCAGGTGAGGGTACGGCAACGCTTTAGGGGGAGCGTGCGTGTGAGGGCGTGGGTTAGTGTTAGCGTACGGGTTAGGGTTAGGGGACGGGTGAGGGTCAGGCTTCGGGGAAGTATTAGGGTTAGGGTTCGGGCTAGGGTTAGGGTTAGGGGACGGGGACGGTTTAGGGTCCAGGTGAGGGTACGGAAACGCTTTAGGGGGAGCGTGCGTGTGAGGCCGCGGGTTAGTGTTAGCGTACGGGTTAGGATTAGGGGACGGGTAAGGGTCAGGCTTCGGGGAAGGGTTAGGGTTAGGGTTCGGGCTAGGGTTAGGGTTAGGGGACGGGGACGGCTTAGGGTCCAGGTGAGGGTACGGCAACGCTTTAGGGGGAGCGTGCGTGTGAGGGCGCGGGTTAGTGTTAGCGTACGGGTTAGGATTAGGGGACGGGTGAGGGTCAGGCTTCGGGGAAGGGTTAGTGTTTGGGTTCAGGCTAGGGTTAGGGTTAGGGGACGGGGACGGTTTAGGGTCCAGGTGAGGGTACGGCAACGCTTTAGGGGGAGCGTGCGTGTGAGGGCACAGGTTAGTGTTAGCGTACGGGTTAGGATTAGGGGACGGGTGAGGGTCAGGCTTCGGGGAAGGGTTAGGGTTAGGGTTCGGGCTAGGGTTAGGGTTAGGGGACGGGGACGGTTTAGGGTCCAGGTGAGGGTACGGCAACGCTTTAGGGGGAGCGTGCGTGTGAGTGCACGGGTTAGTGTTAGCGTACGGGTTAGGATTAGGGGACGCGTGAGGGTCAGGTTTCGGGGAAGGGTTAGGGTTAGGGTTCGGGCTAGGGTTAGGGTTAGGGGACGGGGACGGTTTAGGGTCCAGGTGAGGGTACGGCAACGCTTTAGGGGGAGCGTGCATGTGAGGGCGCGGGTTAGTGTTAGCGTACGGGTTAGGATTAGGGGACGGGTGAGGGTCAGGCTTCGGGGAAGGGTTAGCGTTAGGGTTCAGGCTAGGGTTAGGGTTAGGGGACGGGGACGGTTTAGGGTCCAGGTGAGGGTACGGCAACGTTTTAGGGGGCGCGTGCGTGTGAGGGCGTGGGTTAGTGTTAGCGTACGGGTTAGAATTAGGGGACGGGTGAGGGTCAGGCTTCGGGGAAGGTTTAGGGTTAGGGTTCGGTCTAGGGTTCGTGTTAGGGATCGGGGACGTTTTAGGGTCCAGGCGAGGTTACGGCAACGCTTTAGGGGGAGCGTGCGTGTGAGGGCGCGGGTTAGTGTTAGCGTACGGCTTAGGATTAGGGGACGGGTGAGGGTCAGGCTTCAGGGAAGGGTTAGGGTTAGGGTTCGGGCTAGGGTTAGGGTTAGGGGACGGGGACGGTTTAGGGTCCAGGTGAGGGTACGGCAAAGCTTTAGGGGGAGCGTGTGTGTGAGGGCGCGGGTTAGTGTTAGCGTACGGGTTGGGATTAGGGGACGGGTGAGGGTCAGGCTTCGGGGAAGGGTTAGGGTTAGGGTTCGGGCTAGGGTTAGGGTTAGGGGACGGGGTCGGTTTAGGGTCCAGGTGAGGGTACGGCAACGCTTTAGGGGGAGCGTGCATGTGAGGGCGTGGGTAGGTGTTAGCGTACGGGTTAGAATTAGGGGACGGGTGAGGGTCAGGCTTCGGGGAAGGGTTAGGGTTAGGGTTCGGGCTAGGGTTCGGGTTAGGAGACGGGGACGGTTTATGGTCCAGGTGAGGGTACGGCAATGCTTTAGGGGGAGCGTGCGTGTGAGGGCGCGGGTTAGTGTTAGCGTACGGGTTAGGATTAGGGGACGCGTGAGGGTCAGGCTTCGGGGAAGGGTTAGGGTTAGGGTTCGGGCTAGGGTTAGGGTTAGGGGACGGGGACGGTTTAGGGTCCAGGTGAGGGTATGGCAACGCTTTACGGGGAGCATGCGTGTGAGGGCGCGGGTTAGTGTTAGCATACGGGTTAGGATTAGGGGACGGGTGAGGGTCAGGCTTCGGGGAAGGGTTAGCGTTAGGGTTCGGGCTAGGGTTAGGGTTAGGGGACGGGGACGGTTTAGGGTCCAGGTGAGGGTACGGCAACGCTTTAGGGGGCGCGTGCGTGTGAGGGCGTGGGTTAGTGTTAGCGTACAGGTTAGAATTAGGGGACGGGTGAGGGTCAGGCTTCGGGGAAGGGTTAGGGTTAGGGATCGGGCTAGGGTTAGGGTTAGGGGACGGGGACGGTTTAGGGTCCAGGAGAGGGTACGGCCACGCTTTAGGGGGAGCATGCGTGTGAGGGCGCAGGTTAGTGTTAGCGTACGGGTTAGGATTCGGGGACGGGTGAGGGTCAGGCTTCGGGGAAGGTTTAGCGTTAGGGTTCGGGCTAGGCTTAGGGTTAGGGGATGGTTTAGGGTCCAGGTGAGGGTACGGCAACGCTTTAGGGGGAGCGTGCGTGTGAGGGTGCGGGTTAGTGTTAGCGTACGGGTTAGGATTAGGGGACGGGTGAGGGTCAGGCTTCGGGGAAGGGTTAGGGTTAGGGTTCGGGCTAGGGTTAGGGTTAGGGGACGGGGACAGTTTAGGGTCCAGGTGAGGGTACGGCAACGCTTTAGGGGTAGCGTGCGTGTGAGGGCGCGGGTTAGTGTTAGCGTACGAGTTAGGATTAGGGGACGGGTGAGGGTCAGGCTTCGGGGAAGGGTTAGGGTTAGGGTTCTGGCTAGGGCTAGGGTTAGGGGACGGGGACGGTTTAGGGTCCAGGTGATGGTACGGCAACGCTTTAGGGGGAGCGTGCGTGTGAGGGCGTGGGTTAGTGTTAGCGTACGGGTTAGGATTAGGGGACGGGTGAGGGTCAGGCTTCGGGGAAGGGTTAGGGTTAGGCTTCGGGCTAGGGTTAGGGTTAGGGGACGGGGACGGTTTAGGGTCCAGGTGAGGGTACGGCAACGCTTTAGGGGGAGTGTGCGTGTCAGGGCGCAGGTGAGTGTTAGCGTACGTGTTAGGATTAGGGGACGGGTGAGGGTCAGGCTTCGGGGAAGGGTTAGGGTTAGGGTTCGGGCTAGGGTTAGGGTTAGGGGACGGGGACGGTTTAGGGTCCAGGTGAGGGTACGGCAACGCTTTAGGGGGAGCGTGCGTGTGAGGGCGCGGGTTAGTGTTAGCGTACGGGTTAGGATTAGGGGACAGGTGAGGGTCAGGCTTCGGGGAAGGGTTAGGGTTAGGGTTCGTGCTAGGGTTAGGGTTAAGGGACGGGAACGGTTTAAGGTCCAGGTGAGGGTACGGCAACGCTTTAGGGGGAGCGTGCGTGTGAGGGCGCGGGTTAGTGTTCGCGTACGGGTTAGGATTAGGGGACGGGTGAGGGTTAGGCTTCAGGGAAGGGTTAGGGTTAGCGTTCGGGCTAGGGTCAGCGTTAGGGGATGGGGACGGTTTAGGGTCCAGGTGAGGGTACGGCAACGCTTTAGGGAGAGTGTGCGTGTGAGGGCGCGGGTTAGTGTTAGAGTACGGGTTAGGATTAGGGGACGGGTGAGGGTCAGGCTTCGGGGAAGGGTTAGGTTTAGGGTTCGGCTAGCGTTAGGGTTAGAGGACGGGGACGGTTTAGGGTCCAGGTGAGGGTACGGCAACGCTTTAGGGGGAGCGTGCGTGTGAGGGCGCGGGTTAGTGTTAGCGTACGGGTTAGGATTAGGGGACGGGTGAGGGTCAGGCTTCGGGGAAGGGGGGGGTTAGGGTTCGGGCTAGGGTTAGGGTTAGGGGACGGGGACGGTTTAGGGTCCAGGTGAGGGTACGGCAACGCATTAGGGGGAGCGTGCGTGTGAGGGCGCGGGTGAGTGTTAGCGTCCGGGTTAGGATTAGGGGACGGGTGAGGGTCAGGCTTCGTGGAATGGTTATGGTTAGGGTTCGGGCTAGGGTTAGGGTTAGGGGACGGGGACGGTTTAGGGTCCAGGTGAGGGTGCGGCAACGCTTTAGGGGGAGCGTGCGTGTGAGGGCGCGGGTGAGTGTTAGCGTACGGGTTAGGATTAGGGGACGGGTGAGGGTCAGGCTTCGGGGAAGGGTTAGGGTTAGGGTTCGGGCTAGGGTTTGGGTTAGGGGACGGGGACGGTTTAGGGTCTAGGTGAGGGTACGGCAACACTTTAGGGGGAGCGTGCGTGTGAGGGCCCGGGTTAGTGTTAGCGTACGGGTTAGGATTAGGGGACGGGTGAGGGTCAGGCTTCGGGGAAGGGTTAGGGTTAGGGTTCGGGCTAGTGTTAGGGGACGGGGACGGTTTAGGGTCCAGGTGAGGGTACGGCAACGCTTCAGGGGGAGCGTGCGTTTGAGGGCGCGGGTGAGTGTTAGCGTCCGGGTTAGGTTTAGGGGACGGGTGAGGGTCAGGCTTCGGGTAAGGGTTAGGGTTAGGGTTCGGGCTAGGGTGAGGGTTAGGGGACGGGGACGGTTTAGGGTCCAGGTGAGGGTACAGCAACGCTTTAGGGGGAGCGTCGTGTGAGGGCGTGGGTGAGTGCTAGCGTACAGGTTAGAATTAGGGAACGGGTGAGTGTCAGGCTTCGGGGAAGGGTTAGGGTTAGGGTTCGGGCTAGGGTTAGGGTTAGGGGCGGGGACGGTTTAGGGTCCAGGTAAGGGTACGGCAAAGTTTTCGGGGGAGCGTGCGTGTGAGGGCGCGGGTTAGTGTTAGCGTACGGGTTAGGATTAGGGGACGGGTGAGGGTCAGGCTTCGGGGAATGTTTAGGGTTAGGGTTCGGGCTAGGGTTAGGGTTAGGGGACGGGGACGGTTTAGGGTCCAGGTGAGGGTATGGCAACGCTTTAGGGGGAGCGTGCATGTCAGGGCGCGGGTTAGTGTTAGCGTACGGGTTAGGATTAGGGGACGGGTGAGGGTCAGGCTTCGGGGAAGTGTTAGGTTTAGGGTTGGCTAGCGTTAGGGTTAGGGGAAGGGGACGGTTTAGGGTCCAGGGGAGGGTACGGCAACGTTTTAGGGGGAGCGTGCGTGTGAGGGCACGGGTTAGTGTTAGCGTTCGGGTTAGGATTAGGGGACGGGTGAGGGTCAGGCTTCGGGGAAGGGTTCGGGTTAGGGTTCGGGCTAGGGTTAGGGTTAGGGGACGGGGACGGTTTAGGGTCAAGGTTAGGGTACGGCAATGCTTTAGGGGGAGCGTGCGTGTGAGGGCGCGGGTTAGTGTTAGCGTACGGGTTAGGATTAGGGGACGGGTGATTGTCAGGATTCGGGGAAGGGTTAGGGTTAGGGTTCGGCTAGCGTTAGGGTTTGGGGAGGGCGACGGTTTAGGGTCCAGGTGAGGGTACGGCAACGCTTTAGGGGGAGCGTGCATGTGAGGGCGCGGGTTAGTGTTAGAGTACGGGTTAGGATTAGGGGACGGGTGAGGGTCAGGCTTCGGGGAAGGGTTAGGTGTAGGGTTCGGGCTAGGGTTAGGGTTAGGGGAGGGCGACGGTTTAGGGTCCAGGTGAGGGTACGGCAACGCTTTAGGGGGAGCGTGCGTGTGAGGGCGAGGGTTAGTGTTAGCGTACGGGTTAGGATTAGGGGACGGGTGAGGGTCAGGCTTCGGGGAAGGGTTAGGGTTAGGGTTCGGGCTAGGGTTAGGGTTAGGGGACGGGGACGGTTTAGGGTCCAGGTGAGGGTACGGCAACACTTTAGGGGGAGCGTGCGTGTGAGGGCGCGGGTTAGTGTTAGCGTACGGGTTAGGATTAGGGGACGGGTGAGGGTCAGGCTTCGGGGAAGGGTTAGGGTTAGGGTTCGGGCTAGGGTTTGGGTTAGGGGACGGGGACGGTTTAGGGTCTAGGTGAGGGTACGGCAACACTTTAGGGGGAGCGTGCGTGTGAGGGAGCGGGTTAGTGTTAGCGTACGGGTTAGGATTAGGGGACGGGTGAGGGTCAGGCTTCGGGGAAGGGTTAGGGTTAGGGTTCGGGCTAGGGTTAGGGGACGGGGACGGTTTAGGGTCCAGGTGAGGGTACAGCAACGCTTTAGGGGGAGCGTACGTGTGAGGGCGCGTGTTAGTGTTAGCGTACGGGTTAGTATTAGGGGACGGGTGAGGGTCAGGCTTCGGGGAAGGGTTAGGGTTAGGGTTCGGGCTAGGGTTAGGGTTAGGGGACGGGGACGGTTTAGGGTCCAGGTGAGGGTACGGCAACGCTTTAGGGGGAGCGTGCGTGTGAGGGCGCGGTTTAGTGTTAGCGTACGGGTTAGGATTAGGGGACGGGTGAGGGTCAGGCTTCGGGGAAGGGTTAGGGTTAGGGTTCGGGCTAGGGTTAGGGTTAGGGGACGGGGACGGTTTAGGGTCCAGGTGAGGGTACGGCAACGCTTCAGGGGGAGCGTGCGTGTGAGGGCGCGGATTAGTGTTAGCGTACGGGTTAGGATTAGGGGACGGATGAGGGTCAAGCTTCGGGGAAGGGTTAGGGTTAGGGTTCGGGCTAGGGTTAGGGTTAGGGGACGGGGACGGTTTAGGTTCCAGGTGAGGGTACGGCAACGCTTTAGGGGGAGCGTGCATGTGAGGGCGCGGGTTAGTGTTAGCGTATGGGTTAGGATTAAGGGACGGGTGAGGGTCAGGTTTCGGTGAAGGGTTAGGGTTAGGCTTCGGGCTAGGGTTAGGGTTAGGGGACGGGGACGGTTTAGGGTCCAGGTGAGGGTACGGCAACGCTTTAGGGGGAGCGTGCGTGTGAGGGCGTGGGTTAGTGTTAGCGTACGGGTTAGGATTAGGGGACGTGTGAGGGTCAGGCTTCGGGGAAGGGTTAGGGTTAGGGTTCGGGCTAGGGTTAGGGTTAGGGGACGGGGACGGTTTAGGGACCAGGTGAGGGTACGGCAACGCATTAGGGGGAGCGTGCGTGTGAGGGCGCGGGTGAGTGTTAGCGTCCGGGTTAGGTTTAGGGGACGGGTGAGGGTCAGGCTTCGGGTAAGGGTTAGGGTTAGGGTTCGGGCTAGGGTGAGGGTTAGGGGACGGGGACGGTTTAGGGTCCAGGTGAGGGTACAGCAACGCTTTAGGGGGAGCGTGCGTGTGAGGGCGTGGGTGAGTGCTAGCGTACAGGTTAGAATTAGGGAACGGGTGAGGGTCAGGCTTCGGGGAAGGGTTAGGGTTAGGGTTCGGGCTAGGGTTAGTGTTAGGGGACGGGGACGGTTTAGGGTCCAGGTGAGGTTACGGCAACACTTTAGGGGGAGCGTGCATGTGAGGGCGCGGGTTAGTGTTAGCGTACGGGTTAGGATTAGGGGACGGGTGAGGGTCAGGCTTCGGGGAAGAGTTAGGGTTAGGGTTCGGGCTAGGGTTAGGGTTAACGGACGGGGACGGTTTAGGGTCCAGGTGAGTGTAAGGCAACGCTTTAGGGGGAGTTTGCGTGTGAGGGCGCGGGTTAGTGTTAGCGTACGGGTTAGGATTAGGGGACGGGTGAGGGTCAGGCTTCAGGGAAGGGTTAGGGTTAGGGTTCGGGCTAGGGTTAGGGTTAGGGGACGGGGACGGTTTAGGGTCCAGGTGAGGGTACGGCAACGCCTTAGGGGGAGCGTGCGTGTGAGGGCGCGGGTTAGTGTTAGCGTACGGGTTAGGATTAGGAGACGGATGAGGGTCAGGCTTCGGGGAAGGGTTAGGGTTGGGTTCGGGCTAGGGTTAGGGTTAGGGGACGGGGACGGTTTAGGGTCCAGGTGAGGGTACGGCAATGCTTTAGGGGGAGCGTGCGTGTGAGGGCGCGGTTTAGTGTTAGCGTACGGGTTAGGATTAGGGGACGGGTGAGGGTCAGGCTTCGGGGAAGGGTTAGGGTTAGGGTTCGGGCTAGGGTTAGGGGACGGGGACGGTTTAGGGTCCAGGTGAGGGTACGGCAACGCTTTAGGGGGAGCGTGCGTGTGAGGGCGCGGGTTAGTGTTAGCGTACGGGTTAGTATTAGGGGACGGGTGAGGGTCAGGCTTCGGGGTATGGTTATGGTTAGGGTTCGAGCTAGGGTTAGGGTTAGGGGACGGGGACGGTTTAGGGTCCAGGTGAGGGTACGGCAACGCTTTAGGGGGAGCGTGCGTGTGAGGGCGCGGGTTAGTGTTAGCGTACGGGTTAGGATTAGGGGACGGGTGAGGGTCAGGCTTCGGGGAAGGGTTAGGGTTAGGGTTCGGGCTAGGGTTAGGGTTAGGGGACGGGGACGGTTTAGCGTCCAGGTGAGGGTACGGCAACACTTTAGGGGGAGCGTGCGTGTGAGGGCGCGGGTTAGTGTTAGCGTACGGGTTAGGATTAGGGGACGGGTGAGGGTCAGGCTTCGGGGAAGGGTTAGGGTTAGGGTTCGGGCTAGGGTTAGGGGACGGGGACGGTTTAGGGTCCAGGTGAGGGTACGGCAACGCTTTAGGGGGAGCGTGCGTGTGAGGGCGCGGGTTAGTGTTAGCGTACGGGTTAGTATTAGGGGACGGGTGAGGGTCAGGCTTCGGGGAAGGGTTAGGGTTAGGGTTCGGGCTAGGGTTAGGGTTAGGGGACAGGGACGGTTTAGTGTCCAGGTGAGGGTACGGCAACGCTTTAGGGGGAGCGTGCGTGTGAGGGCGCGGTTTAGTGTTAGCGTACGGGTTAGGATTAGGGGACGGGTGAGGGTCAGGCTTCGGGGAAGGGTTAGGGTTAGGGTTCGGGCTAGGGTTAGGGTTAGGGGACGGGGACGGTTTAGGGTCCAGGTGAGGGTACGGCAACGTTTCAGGGGGAGAGTGCGTGTGAGGGCGCGGGTTAGTGTTAGCGTACGGGTTAGGATTAGGGGACGGATTAGGGTCAGGCTTCGGGGAAGGGTTAGGGTTAGGGTTCGGGCTAGGGTTAGGGTTAGGGGACGGGGACGGTTTAGGGTCCAGGTGAGGGTACGGCAAAGCTTTAGGGGGAGTTTGCGTGTGAGGGCGCGGGTTAGTGTTAGCGTCCGGGTTAGGATTAGGGGACGGGTGAGGGTCAGGCTTCAGGGAAGGGTTAGGGTTAGGGTTCGGGCTAGGGTTAGGGTTAGGGGACGGGGACGGTTTAGGGTCCAGGTGAGGGTACGGCAACGCTTTAGGGGGAGCGTGCGTGTGAGGGCGCGGGTTAGTGTTAGCGTACGGGTTAGGATTAGGGGACGGATGAGGGTCAGGCTTCGGGGAAGGGTTAGGGTTAGGGTTCGGGCTAGGGTTAGGGTTAGGGGACGGGGACGGTTTAGGGTCCAGGTGAGGGTACGGCAACGCTTTAGGGGGAGCGTGCGTGTGAGGGCGCGGGAGAGTGTTAGCGTCTGGGTTAGGATTAGGGGACGGGTGAGGGTCAGGCTTCGGGGAACGGTTAGGGTTAGGGTTCAGGCTAGGGTTAGGGGACGGGGACGGTTTAGGGTCCAGGTGAGGGTACGGCAACGCTTTAGGGGGAGCGTGCGTGTGAGGGCGCGGGTTAGTGTTAGCGTACGGGTTAGGATTAGGGGACGGGTGAGGGTCAGGCTTCGGGGAAGGGTTAGGGTTAGGGTTCGGGCTAGGGTTAGGGGACGGGGACGGTTTAGGGTCCAGATGAGGGTACGGCAACGCTTTAGGGGGAGCGTGCGAGTGAGGGCGCGGGTTAGTGTTAGCGTACGGGTTAGTATTAGGGGACGGGTGAGGGTCAGGCTTCGGGGAAGGGTTAGGGTTAGGGTTCGGGCTAGGGTTAGGGTTAGGTGACGGGGACGGTTTAGGGTCCAGGTGAGGGTACAGCAACGCTTTAGGGGGAGCGTGCGTGTGAGGGCGTGGGTGAGTGCTAGCGTACAGGTTAGAATTAGGGAACGGGTGAGGGTCAGGCTTCGGGGAAGGGTTAGGGTTAGGGTTCGGGCTAGGTTTAGGGTTAGGAGACGGGGACGGTTTAAGGTCCAGGTGAGGGTACAGCAACGCTTTAGGGGGAGCGTGCGTGTGAGGGCATGGGTGAGTGCTAGCGTACAGGTTAGAATTAGGGAACGGGTGAGGGTCAGGCTTCGGGGAAGGGTTAGGGTTAGGGTTCGGGCTAGGGTTAGTGTTAGGGGACGGGGACGGTTTAGGGTCCAGGTGAGGTTACGGCAACACTTTAGGGGGAGCGTGCATGTGAGGGCGCGGGTTAGTGTTAGCGTACGGGTTAGGATTAGAGGACGGGTGAGGGTCAGGCTTCGGGGAAGAGTTAGGGTTAGGGTTCGGGCTAGGGTTAGGGTTAGCGGACGGGGACGGTTTAGGGTCCAGGTGAGTGTACGGCAACGCTTTAGGGGGAGTTTGCGTGTGAGGGCGCGGGTTAGTGTTAGCGTACGGGTTAGGATTAGGGGACGGGTGAGGGTCAGGCTTCAGGGAAGGGTTAGGGTTAGGGTTCGGGCTAGGGTTAGGGTTAGGGGACGGGGACGGTTTAGGGTCCAGGTGAGGGTACGGCAAAGCTTTAGGGGGAGCGTGCGTGTGACGGCGCGGGTTAGTGTTAGCGTACGGGTTAGGATTAGGGGACGGATGAGGGTCAGGCTTCGGGGAAGGGTTAGGGTTAGGGTTCGGGCTAGGGTTAGGGTTAGGGGACGGGGACGGTTTAGGGTCCAGGTGAGGGTACGGCAACGCTTTAGGGGGAGCGTGCGTGTGAGGGCGCGGGTGAGTGTTAGCGTCCGGGTTAGGATTAGGGGACGGGTGAGGGTCAGGCTTCGGGGTATGGTTATGGTTAGGGTTCGGGCTAGGGTTAGGGTTAGGGGACGGGGACGGTTTAGGGTCCAGGTGAGTGTACGGCAACGCTTTAGGGGGAGCGTGCGTGTGAGGGTGCGGGTTAGTGTTAGCGTACGGGTTAGGATTAGGGGACGGGTGAGGGTCAGGCTTCGGGGAAGAGTTAGGGTTAGGGTTCGGGCTAGGGTTAGGGTTAGGGGACGGGGACGGTTTAGAGTCCAGGTGAGGGTACAGCAACGCTTTAGGGGGAGCGTGCGTGTGAGGGCGCGGGTTAGTGTTAGCGTTCGGGTTAGGATTAGGGGACGGGTGAGGGTCAGGCTTCGGGGAAGTGTTAGAGTTAGGGTTCTGGCTAGGGTTAGTGTTAGGGGACGGGGACGGTTTAGGGTCCAGGTGAGGTTACGGCAACACTTTAGGGGGAGCGTGCATGTGAGGGCGCGGGTTAGTGTTAGCGTTCGGGTTAGGATTAGGGGACGGGTGAGGGTCAGGCTTCGGGGAAGGGTTAGGGTTAGGGTTCGGGCTAGGGTTAGGGTTAGGGGACGGGGACGGTTTAGAGTCCAGGTGAGGGTACAGCAACACTTTAGGGGGAGCGTGCGTGTGAGGGCGCGGGTTAGTGTTAGCGTTCGGGTTAGGATTAGGGGACGGGTGAGGGTCAGGCTTCGGGGAAGGGTTAGAGTTAGGGTTCTGGCTAGGGTTAGTGTTAGGGGACGGGGACGGTTTAGGGTCCAGGTGAGGTTACGGCAACACTTTAGGGGGAGCGTGCATGTGAGGGCGCGGGTTAGTGTTAGCGTTCGGGTTAGGATTAGGGGACGGGTGAGGGTCAGGCTTCGGGGAAGGGTTAGGGTTAGGGTTCGGGCTAGGGTTAGGGTTAGGGGACGGGGACGGTTTAGGGTCCAGGTGAGGGTACGGCAATGCTTTAGGGGCAGCGTGCGTGTGAGGGCGCGGGTTAGTGTTAGCGTACGGGTTAGGATTAGGGGACGGGTGGGGGTCAGGCTTCGGGGAAGGGTTAGGGTTAGGGTTTGGGCTAGGGTTAGGGTTAGGGACGGGGACGGTTTAGGGTCCAGGTGAGGGTACGGCAACGCTTTAGGGGGAGCATGCGTGTGACGGCGTGGGTTAGTGTTAGCGTACGGGTTAGGATTAGGGGACGGGTGAGGGTCCGGCTTCGGGGAAGGGTTAGGGTTAGGGTTCGGGCTAGGGTTAGGGTTAGGGGACCGGGACAGTTTAGGGTCCAGGTGAGGGTACGGCAACGCTTTAGGGGGAGCGTGCGTGTGAGGGCGCGGCTTAGTGTTAGCGTACGGGTTAGGATTAGGGGATGGGTGAGGGAAAGGCTTCGGGGAAGGGTTAGGGTTAGGGTTCGGGCTGGGGTTAGGGTTAGGGGACGGGGACGGTTTAGGGTCCAGGTGAGGGTACGGCAACGCTTTAGGGGGAGTTTGCGTGTGAGGGCGCGGGTTAGTGTTAGCGTACGGGTTAGGATTAGGGGACGGGTGAGGGTCAGGCTTCAGAGAAGTGTTAGGGTTAGGGTTCGGGCTAGGGTTAGGGTTAGGGGACGGGGACGGTTTAGGGTCCAGGTGTGGGTACGGCAACGCTTTAGGGGGAGCGTGCGTGTGAGGGCGCGGGTTAGTGTTATCGTACGGGTTAGGATTAGGGGACGGATGAGGGTCAGGCTTCGGGGAAGGGTTAGGGTTAGGGTTCGGGCTAGGGTTAGGGTTAGGGGACGGGGACGGTTTAGGGTCCAGGTGAGGGTACGGCAACGCTTTAGGGGGAGCGTGCGTGTGAGGGCGCGGGTTAGTGTTAGCGTACGGGTTAGGATTAAGGGACGGGTGAGGGTCAGGTTTCGGTGAAGGGTTAGGGTTAGGCTTCGGGCTAGGGTTAGGGTTAGGGGACGGGGACGGTTTAGGGTCCAGGTGAGGGTACGGCAACGCTTTAGGGGGAGCGTGCGTGTGAGGGCGCGGGTTAGTGTTAGCGTACGGGTTAGGGTTAGGGGACGGGTGAGGGTCAGGCTTCGGGGAAAGGTTAGGGTTAGGGTTCGGGCTAGGGTTAGGGTTAGGGCACGGGGACGGTTTAGGGTCCAGGTGAGGGTACGGCAACACTTTAGGGGGAGCGTGCGTGTGAGGGCGCGGGTTAGTGTTAGCGTACGGGTTAGGATTAGGGGACGGGTGAGGGTCAGGCTTCGGGGAAGGGTTAGGGTTAGGGTTCGGGCTAGGGTTAGGGTTAGGGGACGGGGACGGTTTAGGGTCCAGGTGAGGGTACGGCAACGCTTTAGGGGGAGCGTGCGTGTGAGGGCGCGGGTTAGTGTTAGCGTACGGGTTAGGATTAGGGGACGTGTTAGGGTCAGGCTTCGGGGAAGGGTTAGGGTTAGGGTTCGGGCTAGGGTTAGGGTTAGGGGACGGGGACGGTTTAGGGACCAGGTGAGGGTACGGCAACGCATTAGGGGGAGCGTGCGTGTGAGGGCGCGGGTGAGTGTTAGCGTCCGGGTTAGGTTTAGGGGACGGGTGAGGGTCAGGCTTCGGGTAAGGGTTAGGGTTAGGGTTCGGGCTAGGGTGAGGGTTAGGGGACGGGGACGGTTTAGGGTCCAGGTGATGGTACAGCAACGCTTTAGGGGGAGCGTGCGTGTGAGGGCGTGGGTGAGTGCTAGCGTACAGGTTAGAATTAGGGAACGGGTGAGGGTCAGGCTTCGGGGAAGGGTTAGGGTTAGGGTTTGGGCTAGGGTTAGTGTTAGGGGACGGGGACGGTTTAGGGTCCAGGTGAGGTTACGGCAACACTTTAGGGGGAGCGTGCGTGTGAGGGCGCGGGTGAGTGATAGCGTCCGGGTTAGGATTAGGGGACGGGTGAGGGTCAGGCTTCGGGGTATGGTTATGGTTAGGGTTCGGGCTAGGGTTAGGGTTAGGGGACGGGGACGGTTTAGGGTCCAGGTGAGGGTACGGCAACGCTTTAGGGGGAGCGTGCGTGTGAGGGCGCGGGTTAGTGTTAGCGTACGGGTTAGGATTAGGGGACGGGTGAGGGTCAGGCTTCGGGGAAGGGTTAGGGTTAGGGTTCGGGCTAGGGTTAGGGTTAGGGGACGGGGACGGTTTAGGGTCCAGGTGAGGGTACGGCAACACTTTAGGGGGAGCGTGCGTGTGAGGGCGCGGGTTAGTGTTAGCGTACGGGTTAGGATTAGGGGACGGGTGAGGGTCAGGCTTCGGGGAAGGGTTAGGGTTAGGGTTCGGGCTAGGGTTATGGGACGGGGACGGTTTAGGGTCCAGGTGAGGGTACGGCAACGCTTTAGGGGGAGCGTGTGTGTGAGGGCGCGGGTTAGTGTTAGCGTACGGGTTAGTATTAGGGGACGGGTGAGGGTCAGGCTTCGGGGAAGGGTTAGGGTTAGGGTTCGGGCTAGGGTTAGGGTTAGGGGACGGGGACGGTTTAGGGTCCAGGTGAGGGTACAGCAACGCTTTAGGGGGAGCGTGCGTGTGAGGGCGTCGGTGAGTGCTAGCGTACAGGTTAGAATTAGGGAACGGGTGAGGGTCAGGCTTCGGGGAAGGGTTAGGGTTAGGGTTCGGGCTAGGGTTAGGGTTAGGGGACGGGGACGGTTTAGGGTCCACGTGAGGGTACAGCAACGCTTTAGGGGGAGCGTGCGTGTGAGGGCGTGGGTGAGTGCTAGCGTACAGGTTAGAATTAGGGAACGGGTGAGGGTCAGGCTTCGGGGAAGGGTTAGGGTTAGGGTTCGGGCTAGGGTTAGTGTTAGGGGACGGGGACGGTTTAGGGTCCAGGTGAGGTTACGGCAACACTTTAGGGGGAGCGTGCGTGTGAGGGCGCGGGTTAGTGTTAGCGTACGGGTTAGGATTAGGGGACGGATGAGGGTCAGGCTTCGGGGAAGGGTTAGGGTTAGGGTTCGGGCTAGGGTTAGGGTTAGGGGACGGGGACGGTTTAGGGTCCAGGTGAGGGTACGGCAACGCTTTAGGGGGAGCGTGCGTGTGAGGGCGCGGGTGAGTGTTAGCGTCCGGGTTAGGATTAGGGGACGGGTGAGTGTCAGGCTTCGGGGTATGGTTATGGTTAGGGTTCGGGCTAGGGTTAGGGTTAGGGGACGGGGACGGTTTAGGGTCCAGGTGAGAGTACGGCAACGCTTTAGGGGGAGCGTGCGTGTGAGGGCGCGTGTTAGTGTTAGCGTACGGGTTAGGATTAGGGGACGGGTGAGGGTCAGGCTTCGGGGAAGGGTTAGGGTTAGGGTTCGGGCTAGGGTTAGGGTTAGGGGACGGGGACGGTTTAGAGTCCAGGTGAGGGTACAGCAACGCTTTAGGGGGAGCGTGCGTGTGAGGGCGCGGGTTAGTGTTAGCGTTCGGGTTAGGATTAGGGGACGGGTGAGGGTCAGGCTTCGGGGAAGGGTTAGGGCTAGGGTTCGGGCTAGGGTTAGGGTTAGGGGACGGGGACGGTTTAGGGTCCAGGTGAGGGTACGGCAATGCTTTAGGGGCAGCGTGCGTGTGAGGGCGCGGGTTAGTGTTAGCGTACGGGTTAGGATTAGGGGACGGGTGAGGGTCAGGCTTCGGGAAAGGGTTAGGGTTAGGGTTCGGGCTAGGGTTAGGGTTAGGGACGGGGACGGTTTAGGGTCCAGGTGAGGGTACGGCAACGCTTTAGGGGGAGCATGCGTGTGAGGGCGCGGGTGAGTGTTAGCGTCCGGGTTAGGATTAGGGGACGGGTGAGGGTCAGGCTTCGGGGTATGGTTATGGTTAGGGTTCGGGCTAGGGTTAGGGTTAGGGGACGGGGACGGTTTAGGGTCCAGGTGAGAGTACGGCAACGCTTTAGGGGGAGCGTGCGTGTGAGGGCGCGTGTTAGTGTTAGCGTACGGGTTAGGATTAGGGGACGGGTGAGGGTCAGGCTTCGGGGAAGGGTTAGGGTTAGGGTTCGGGCTAGGGTTAGGGTTAGGGGACGGGGACGGTTTAGAGTCCAGGTGAGGGTACAGCAACGCTTTAGGGGGAGCGTGCGTGTGAGGGCGCGGGTTAGTGTTAGCGTTCGGGTTAGGATTAGGGGACGGGTGAGGGTCAGGCTTCGGGGAAGGGTTAGGGCTAGGGTTCGGGCTAGGGTTAGCGTTAGGGGACGGGGACGGTTTAGGGTCCAGGTGAGGGTACGGCAATGCTTTAGGGGCAGCGTGCGTGTGAGGGCGCGGGTTAGTGTTAGCGTACGGGTTAGGATTAGGGGACGGGTGAGGGTCAGGCTTCGGGAAAGGGTTAGGGTTAGGGTTCGGGCTAGGGTTAGGGTTAGGGACGGGGACGGTTTAGGGTCCAGGTGAGGGTACGGCAACGCTTTAGGGGGAGCATGCGTGTGAGGGCGTGGGTTAGTGTTAGCGTACGGGTTAGGATTAGGGGACGGGTGAGGGTCCGGCTTCGGGGAAGGGTTAGGGTTAGGGTTCGGGCTAGGGTTAGGGTTAGGGGACCGGGACAGTTTAGGGTCCAGGTGAGGGTACGGCAACGCTTTAGGGGGAGCGTGCGTGTGAGGGCGCGGTTTAGTGTTAGCGTACGGGTTAGGATTAGGGGATGGGTGAGGGAAAGGCTTCGGGGAAGGGTTAGGGTTAGGGTTCGGGCTAGGGTTAGGGTTAGGGGACGGGGACGGTTTAGGGTCCAGGTGAGGGTACGGCAACGCTTTAAGGGGAGTTTGCGTGTGAGGGTGCGGGTTAGTGTTAGCGTACGGGTTAGGATTAGGGGACGGGTGAGGGTCAGGCTTCAGAGAAGTGTTAGGGTTAGGGTTCGGGCTAGGGTTATGGTTAGGGGACGGGGACGGTTTAGGGTCCAGGTGTGGGTACGGCAACGCTTTAGGGGGAGCGTGCATGTGAGGGCGTGGGTTAGTGTTAGCGTACGGGTTAGGATTAGGGGACGGATGAGGGTCAGGCTTCGGGGAAGGGTTAGGGTTAGGGTTCGGGCTAGGGTTAGGGTTAGGGGACGGGGACGGTTTAGGTTCCAGGTGAGGGTACGGCAACGCTTTAGGGGGAGCGTGCGTGTGAGGGCGCGGGTTAGTGTTAGCGTACGGGTTAGGATTAAGGGACGGGTGAGGGTCAGGTTTCGGTGAAGGGTTAGGGTTAGGCTTCGGGCTAGGGTTAGGGTTAGGGGACGGGGACGGTTTAGGGTCCAGGTGAGGGTACGGCAACGCTTTAGGGGGAGCGTGCGTGTGAGGGCGCGGGTTAGTGTTAGCGTACGGGTTAGGATTATGGGACGGGTGAGGGTCAGGCTTCGGGGAATGGTTATGGTTAGGGTTCGGGCTAGGGTTAGGGTTAGGGGACGGGGACGGTTTAGGGTCCAGGTGAGGGTACGGCAACGCTTTAGGGGGTGCGTGTGTGTGAGGGCGCGGGTTAGTGTTACCGTACGGGTTAGGATTAGGGGACGGGTGAGGGTCAGGCTTCGGGGAAGGGTTAGGGTTAGGGTTGGGCTAGGGTTAGGGTTAAGGGACGGGGACGGTTTAGGGTCCAGGTGAGGGTACGGCAACGCTTTAGGGGGAGCGTGCGTGTGAGGGCGCGGGTTAGTGTTAACGTACGGGTTAGGATTAGGGGACGGGTGAGGGTCAGGCTTCGGGGAAGGGTTAGGGTTATGGTTTGGGCTAGGGTTAGGGTTAGGGGATGGGGACGGTTTAGGGTCCAGGTGAGGGTACGGCAACGCTTTAGTGGGAGCGTGCATGTGAGGGCGCGGGTGAGTGTTAGCGTATGGGTTAGGATTAGGGGACGGGTGAAGGTCAGGCTTCGGGGAAGGGTTAGGGATAGGGTTCGGGCTAGGGTTAGGGTTAGGGGTTGGGGACGGTTTAGGGTCCAGGTGAGGGTACGGCAACGCTTTAGGTGGACCGTGCGTGTGAGGGCGTGGGTGAGTGTTAGCGTACGGGTTAGGATTAGGGGACGGATGAGGGTCAGGCTTCGGGGAAGGGTTAGGGTTAGGGTTTGGGCTAGGGTTAGGGTTAGGGGACGGGGACGGTTTAGGGTCCAGGTGAGGGTACGGCAACGCTTTAGGGGGAGCGTGCGTGTGAGGGCGCGGGTTAGTGTTAGCGTACGGGTTAGGATTAGGAGACGGGTGAGGGTCAGGCTTCGGGGAAGTGTTAGGGTTAGGGTTCGGGCTAGGGTTAGGGTTAGGGGACGGGGACGGTTTAGGGTCCAGGTGAGGGTACGGCAACACTTTAGGGGGAGCGTGCGTGTGAGGGCGCGGGTTAGTGTTAGCGTACGGGTTAGGGTTAGGGGACGGGTGAGGGTCAGGCTTCGGGGAAAGGTTAGGGTTAGGGTTCGGGCTAGGGTTTGGGTTAGGGGACGGGGACGGTTTAGGGTCCAGGTGAGGGTACGGCAACACTTTAGGGGGAGCGTGCGTGTGAGGGCGCGGGTTAGTGTTAGCGTACGGGTTAGGATTAGGGGACGGGTGAGGGTCAGGCTTCGGGGAAGGGTTAGGGTTAGGGTTCGGGCTAGGGTTAGGGTTAGGGGACGGGGACGGTTTAGGGTCCAGGTGAGGGTACGGCAACGCTTCAGGGGGAGCGTGCGTGTGAGGGCGCGGGTTAGTGTTAGCGTATGGTTTAGGATTAGGGGACGGATGAGGGTCAGGCTTCGGGGAAGGGTTAGGGTTAGGGTTCGGGCTAGGGTTAGGGTTAGGGGACGGGGACGGTTTAGGGTCCAGGTGAGGGTACGGCAACGCTTTAGGGGGAGCGTGCGTGTGAGGGCGCGGGTTAGTGTTAGCGTACGGGTTAGGATTAAGGGACGGGTGAGGGTCAGGTTTCGGTGAAGGCTTAGGGTTAGGCTTCGGGCTAGGGTTAGTGTTAGGGGACGGGGACGGTTTAGGGTCCAGGTGAGGGTACGGCAACGCTTTAGGGGGAGCGTGCGTGTGAGGGCGCGGGTTAGTGTTAGCGTACGGGTTAGGATTAGGGGACGTGTGAGGGTCAGGCTTCGGGGAAGGGTTAGGGTTAGGGTTCGGGCTAGGGTTAGGGTTAGGGGACGGGGACGGTTTAGGGACCAGGTGAGGGTACGGCAACGCATTAGGGGGAGCGTGCGTGTGAGGGCGCGGGTGAGTGTTAGCGACCGGGTTAGGTTTAGGGGACGGTTGAGGGTCAGGCTTTGGGTAAGGGTTAGGGTTAGGGTTCGGGCTAGGGTTAGGGTTAGGGGACGGGGACGGTTTAGGGTCCAGGTGAGGGTACAGCAATGCTTTAGGGGGAGCGTGCGTGTGAGGGCGCGGGTTAGTGTTAGCATACGGGTTAGGATTAGGGGACGGGTGAGGGTCAGGCTTCGGGGAAGGGTTAGGGTTAGGGTTCGGGCTAGGGTTAGGGTTAGGGGACGGGGACGGTTTAGGGTCCAGGTGAGGGTACGGCAACGCTTTAGGGGGAGCGTGCGTGTGAGGGCGCGGGTTAGTGTTAGCGTACGGGTTAGGATTAGGGGACGGGTGAGGGTCAGGCTTCGGGGAAGGGTCAGGGTTAGGGTTCGGGCTAGGGTTAGGGTTAGGGTACGGGGACAGTTTAGGGTCCAGGAGAGGGTACGGCAATGCTTTAGGGGGAGCGTGCGTGTGAGGGCGTGGGTTAGTGTTAGCGTACGGGTTAGGATTGGGGACGGGTGAGGGTCAGGCTTCAGGGAAGCTTCAGGGTTAGGGTTCGGGCTAGGGTTAGAGTTAGGGCACGGGGGCGGTTTAGGGTCCAGGTGAGGGTACGGGAACGCTTTAGGGGGAGCGTGTGTGTGAGGGCGCGGGTTAGTGTTAGCGTACGGGTTAGGATTAGGGGACGGGTGAGGGTCAGGCTTCGGGGAAGGCTTAGGGTTAGGGTTCGGGCTAGGGTTAGGGTTAGGGGACGGGGACGGTTTAGGGTCCAGTTGAGGGTACGGCATCGCTTTAGGGGGAGCGTGCGTGTGAGGGCGAGGGTTAGTGTTAGCGTACGGGTTAGGATTAGGGGACGGTTGAGGGTCAGGCTTCGGGGAAGGTTTAGGGCTAGGGTTCGGGCTAGGGTTAGGCTTAGGGGACGGGGACGGTTTAGGGTCCAGGTGAGGGTACGGCAACGCTTTAGTGGGAGCGTGCGTGTGAGGGCGCGGGTTAGTGTTAGCGTACGGGTTAGGATTAGGGGACGGGTGAGGGTCAGGCTTCGGGGAAGGGTTAGGGTTAGGGTTCGGGCT
The DNA here is from genome assembly GCF_949987515.2 of Delphinus delphis. NCBI lineage: Eukaryota > Metazoa > Chordata > Mammalia > Artiodactyla > Delphinidae > Delphinus > Delphinus delphis. Next base: position 144,402,454 of record NC_082686.1, read on the forward strand.
AGGGTTAGGGTTAGGGAACGGGGACGGTTTAGGGTCCAGGTGAGGGTACGGCAACGCTTTAGTGGGAGCGTGCGTGTGAGGGCGCGGGTTAGTGTTAGCGTACGGGTTAGGATTAGGGGACGGGTGAGGGTCAGGCTTCGGGGAAGGGTTAGGGATAGGGTTCGGGCTAGGGTTAGGGTTAGGGGTTGGGGACGGTTTAGGGTCCAGGTGAGGGTACGGCAACGCTTTAGGGGGAGCGTGCGTGTGAGGGCGTGGGTGAGTGTTAGCGTACGGGTTAGGATTAGGGGACGGGTGAGGGTGAGGCTTCGGGGAAGGGTTAGGGTTAGGGTTTGGACTAGGGTTAGGGTTAGGGGACGGGGACGGTTTAGGGTCCAGGTGAGGGTACGGCAACGCTTAAGGGGGAGCGTGCATGTGAGGGCGCGGGTGAGTGTTAGCATACGGGTTAGGATTAGGGGACGGGTGAGGGTCAGGCTTCGGGGAAGTGTTAGGGTTAGGGTTGGGGCTAGGGTTAGGGTTAGGGGACGGGGACGGTTTAGGGTCCAGGTGAGGGTACGGCAACGCTTTAGGGGGAGCGTGCGTGTGAGGGCGCGGGTTAGTGTTAGCGTACGGGTTAGGATTAGGGGACGGGTGAGGTCAGGCTTCGGGGAAAGATTAGGGTTAGGGTTCGGGCTAGGGTTAGGGTTAGGGGACGGGGACGGTTTAGGGTCTAGGTGAGGGTACGGCAACGCTTTAGGGGGAGCGTGCGTGTGAGGGCGCGGGTTAGTGTTAGCGTACGGGTTAGGATTAGGGGACGGGTGAGGGTCAGGCTTCGGGGAAGGGTCAGGGTTAGGGTTCGGGCTAGGGTTAGGGTTAGGGTACGGGGACAGTTTAGGGTCCAGGAGAGGGTACGGCAATGCTTTAGGGGGAGCGTGCGTGTGAGGGCGTGGGTTAGTGTTAGCGTACGGGTTAGGATTAGGGGACGGATGAGGGTCAGGCTTCAGGGAAGCTTCAGGGTTAGGGTTCGGGCTAGGGTTAGGGTTAGGGCACGGGGGCGGTTTAGGGTCCAGGTGAGGGTACGGCAACGCTTTAGGGGGAGCGTGTGTGTGAGGGCGCGGGTTAGTGTTAGCGTACGGGTTAGGATTAGGGGACGGGTGAGGGTCAGGCATCGGGGAAGGCTTAGGGTTAGGGTTCGGGCTAGGGTTAGGGTTAGGGGATGGGGACGGTTTAGGGTCCAGGTGAGGGTACGGCAACGCTTTAGGGGGAGCGTGCGTGTGAGGGCGAGGGTTAGTGTTAGCGTACGGGTTAGGATTAGGGGACGGTTGAGGGTCAGGCTTCGGGGAAGGTTTAGGGCTAGGGTTCTGGCTAGGGTTAGGCTTAGGGGACGGGGACGGTTTAGGGTCCAGGTGAGGGTACGGCAACGCTTTAGGGCGAGCGTGCGTGTGAGGGCGCGGGTTAGTGTTAGCGTACGGGTTAGGATTAGGGGACGGGTGAGGGTCAGGCTTCGGGGAAAGATTAGGGTTAGGGTTCGGGCTAGGGTTAGGGTTGGGGGACGGGGACGGTTTAGGGTCCAGGTGAGGGTACGGCAACGCTTTAGGGGGAGCGTGCGTGTGAGGGCGCGGGTTAGTGTTAGCGTACGGGTTAGGATTAGGGGACGGGTGAGGGTCAGGCTTCGGGAAAGTGTTAGGGCTAGGGTTCGGGCTAGGGTTAGGGTTAGGGGACGGGGACGGTTTAGGGTCCAGGTGAGGGTACGGCAACGGTTTAGGGGGAGCGTGCGTGTGAGGGCATGGGTTAGTGTTAGCGTACGGGTTAGGATTAGGGGACGGGTGAGGGTCAGGCTTCGGGGAAGGGTTAGGGTTAGGGTTCGGGCTAGGGTTAGGGTTAGGGAACGGGGACGGTTTAGGGTCCAGGTGAGGGTACGGCAAGGCTTTAGTGGGAGCGTGCGTGTGAGGGCGCGGGTTAGTGTTAGCGTACGGGTTAGGATTAGGGGACGGGTGAGGGTCAGGCTTCGGGGAAGGGTTAGGGATAGGGTTCGGGCTAGGGTTAGGGTTAGGGGTTGGGGACGGTTTAGGGTCCAGGTGAGGGTACGGCAACGCTTTAGGGGGAGCGTGCGTGTGAGGGCGTGGGTGAGTGTTAGCGTACGGGTTAGGATTAGGGGACGGGTGAGGGTCAGGCTTCGGGGAAGGGTTAGGGTTAGGGTTTGGGCTAGGGTTAGGGTTAGGGGACGGGGACGGTTTAGGGTCCAGGTGAGGGTACGGCAACGCTTTAGGGGGAGCGTGCGTGTGAGGGCGCGGGTTAGTGTTAGCGTACGGGTTAGGATTAGGAGACGGGTGAGGGTCAGGCTTCGGGGAAGTGTTAGGGTTAGGGTTCGGGCTAGGGTTAGGGTTAGGGGACGGGGACGGTTTAGGGTCCAGGTGAGGGTACGGCAACGCTTTAGGGGGAGCGAGCGTGTGAGGGCGCGGGTTAGTGTTAGCGTAAGGGTTAGGATTAGGGGACGGGTGAGGGTCAGGCTTCGGGGAAGGGTTAGGGTTAGGGTTCGGGCTAGGGTTAGGGTTAGGGGACGGGGACGGTTTACGGTCCAGGTGAGGGTATGGCAACGCTTTAGGGGGAGCGTGCGTGTGCGGGCGCGGGTTAGTGTTAGCGTACGGGTTAGGATTAGGGGACGGGTGAGGGTCAGGCTTCGGGGAAGGGTTAGGGTTAGGGTTCGGGCTAGGGTTAGGGTTAGGGGACGGGGACGGTTTAGGGTCTAGGTGAGGGTACGGCAACGCTTTAGGGGGAGCGTGCGTGTGAGGGCGTGGGTTAGTGTTAGCGTACGGGTTAGGATTAGGGGACGGGTGAGGGTCTGGCTTCAGGGAAGCTTCAGGGTTAGGGTTCGGGCTAGGGTTATGGTTAGGGCACGGGGGTGGTTTAGGGTCCAGGTGAGGGTACGGCAACGCTTTAGGGGGAGCGTGTGTGTGAGGGCGCGGGTTAGTGTTAGCGTACGGGTTAGGATTAGGGGACGCGTGAGGGTCAGGCTTCGGGGAAGGCTTAGGGTTAGGGTTCCGGCTAGGGTTAGAGTTAGGGGAAGGGGACGGTTTAGGGTCCAGGTGAGGGTATGGCAACGCTTTAGGGGGAGCGTGCGTGTGAGGGCGAGGGTTAGTGTTAGCGTACGGGTTAGGATTAGGGGACGGTTGAGTGTCAGGCTTCGGGGAAGGTTTAGGGCTAGGGTTCGGGCTAGGGTTAGGCTTAGGGGATGGGGACGGTTTAGGGTCCAGGTGAGGGTACGGCAACGCTTTAGGGGGAGCGTGCGTGTGAGGGCGTGGGTTAGTGTTATCGTACGGGTTAGGATTAGGGGACGGGTGAGGGTCAGGCTTCGGGGAAGGGTTAGGGTTAGGGTTCGGTCTAGGGTTAGGGTTAGGGGACGGGGACGGTTTAGGGTCCAGGAGAGGGTACGACAACGCTTTAGGGGGAGCGTGCGTGTGAGGGCGCGGGTTAGTGTTAGCGTACGGGTTAGGATTAGGGGACGGGTGAGGGTCAGGCTTCGGGGAAGGGTTAGGGTTAGGGTTAGGGCTAGGGTTAGGGTTAGGGGACGGGGACGGTTTAGGGTCCAGGTGAGTGTACGGCAACGCTTTAGGGGGAGCGTGCGTGTTAGGTGGTGGGTTAGTGTTAGCGTACGGGTTAGGATTAGGGGACGGGTGAGGGTCAGGCTTCGGGGAAGTGTTAGGGTTAGGGTTCAGGCTAGGGTTAGGGTTAGGGGACGGGGACGGTTTAGGGTCCAGGTGAGGGTACGGCAACGCTTTGGGGGAGCGTGCGTGTGAGGGCGCGGGTTAGTGTTAGCGTACGGATTAGGATTAGGGAACGGGTGAGGGTCAGGCTTCGCGGAAGCGTCAGGGTTAGGGTTCGGGCTAGGGTTAGGGTTAGGGCAAGGGGGCAGTTTAGGGTCCAGGTGCGGGTACGGCAACGCTTTAGGGAGAGCGTGCGTGTGTGGGCGCGGGTTAGTGTTAGCGTACGGGTTAGGATTAGGGGACGGGTGAGGGTCAGGCTTCGGGGAAGGGTTAGGGTTAGGGTTCGGGCTAGTGTTAGGGTTAGGGGACGGGGACGGTTTAGGGTCCAGGTGAGGGTACGGCAACAATTTAGGGGGAGCGTACGTGTGAGGGCGTGGGTTAGTGTTAGCGTACGGGTTAGGATTAGGGGACGGGTGACGGTCAGGCTTCGGGGAAGGGTTAGGTTTAGTGTTCGGGCTAGGGTGAGGGTTAGGGGACGGGGACGGTTTAGGGTCCAGGTGAGTGTACAGCAACGTTTTAGGGGGAGCGTATGTGTGAGGGAGCGGGTTAGTGTTAGTGTACGGGTTAGGATTAGGGGACGGGTGAGTGTCAGGCTTCGGGGAAGGGTAAGGGTTAGGGTTTCTGCTAGGGTTAGGGTTAGGGGATGGGGACGGTTTAGGGTCCAGGTGAGGGTACGGCAACGCTTTAGGGGGAGCGTACGTGTGAGGGCGCGGGTTAGTGTTAGCGAACGGGTTAAGATTAGGGGACGGGTGAGTGTCAGGCTTCGGGGAAGGGTTAGGGTTAGGGTTCGGGCTAGGGTTAGGGTTAGGGACGGGGACGGTTTAGGGTCTAGGTGAGGGTACGGCAACGCTTTAGGGGGAGCGTACGTGTTGGGGCGCGGGTTAGTGTTAGCGTACGGGTTAGGATTAGGGGACGGGTGAGGGTCAGGCTTCGGGGAAGGGTTAGGGTTAGGGTTCGGGCTAGGGTTAGGGTTAGGGGACGGGGACGGTTTAGGGTCCAGGTGAGGGTACGGCAACGCTTTAGGGGGAGCGTCCGTGGGAGGGCGCGGGTTAGTGTTAGCGTCCGGGTTAGGATTAGGGGACGGGTGAGTGTCAGGCTTCGGGGAAGGGTTAGGGTTAGGGTTCGGGCTAGGGTGAGGGTTACGGGACGGGGACGGTTTAGGGTCCAGGTGAGGGTACGGCAACGCTTTAGGGGGAGCGTACGTGTGAGGGCGCGGGTTAGTTTTAGCGTACGGGTTAGGATTAGGGGAGGGGTGAGGGTCAGGCTTCGGGGAAGGGTTAGGGTTAGGGTTCGGGCTAGGGTTAGGGTTAGGGGACGGGGACAGCTTAGGGTCCAGGTGAGGGTACGGAAACGCTTTAGGGGGAGCGTACGTGTGAGGGCGTGGGTTAGTGTTAGCGTACGGGTTAGGATTAGGGGACGGGTGAGGGTCAGGCTTAGGGCAAGGGTTAGGGTTAGGGTTCGGGCTAGGTTTAGGGTTAGGGGACGGGGACGGTTCAGGGTCCAGGTGAGGGTACGACAACGTTTTGGGGGGATCGTGCGTGTGAGGGCGCGGGTTAGTGTTAGCGTACGGGTTAGGAATAGGGGACGGGTGAGGGTCAGGCTTCGGGGAATGGTTAGGGTTAGGGTTCGGGCTAGGTTTAGGGTTAGGGGACGGGGACGGTTTAGGGTCCAGGTGAGGGTACGGCAACGTTTTAGGGGGACCGTGCGTGTGAGGGCGTGGGTTAGTGTTAGCGTACGGGTTAGGATTAGGGGACGGGTGAGGGTCAGGCTTCGGGGAAGTGTTAGGGTTAGGGTTGGGGCTAGGGTTAGGGTTAGGGGACGGGGACGGTTTAGGGTCCAGGTGAGGGTACGGCAACGCTTAAGGGGGAGCGTGCATGTGAGGGCGCGGGTGAGTGTTAGCATACGGGTTAGGATTAGGGGACGGGTGAGGGTCAGGCTTCGGGGAAGTGTTAGGGTTAGGGTTGGGGCTAGGGTTAGGGTTAGGGGACGGGGACGGTTTAGGGTCCAGGTGAGGGTACGGCAACGCTTTAGGGGGAGCGTGCGTGTGAGGGCGCGGGTTAGTGTTAGCGTACGGGTTAGGATTAGGGGACGGGTGAGGTCAGGCTTCGGGGAAAGATTAGGGTTAGGGTTCGGGCTAGGGTTAGGGTTAGGGGACGGGGACGGTTTAGGGTCTAGGTGAGGGTACGGCAACGCTTTAGGGGGAGCGTGCGTGTGAGGGCGCGGGTTAGTGTTAGCGTACGGGTTAGGATTAGGGGACGGGTGAGGGTCAGGCTTCGGGGAAGGGTCAGGGTTAGGGTTCGGGCTAGGGTTAGGGTTAGGGTACGGGGACAGTTTAGGGTCCAGGAGAGGGTACGGCAATGCTTTAGGGGGAGCGTGCGTGTGAGGGCGTGGGTTAGTGTTAGCGTACGGGTTAGGATTAGGGGACGGATGAGGGTCAGGCTTCAGGGAAGCTTCAGGGTTAGGGTTCGGGCTAGGGTTAGGGTTAGGGCACGGGGGCGGTTTAGGGTCCAGGTGAGGGTACGGCAACGCTTTAGGGGGAGCGTGTGTGTGAGGGCGCGGGTTAGTGTTAGCGTACGGGTTAGGATTAGGGGACGGGTGAGGGTCAGGCATCGGGGAAGGCTTAGGGTTAGGGTTCGGGCTAGGGTTAGGGTTAGGGGATGGGGACGGTTTAGGGTCCAGGTGAGGGTACGGCAACGCTTTAGGGGGAGCGTGCGTGTGAGGGCGAGGGTTAGTGTTAGCGTACGGGTTAGGATTAGGGGACGGTTGAGGGTCAGGCTTCGGGGAAGGTTTAGGGCTAGGGTTCTGGCTAGGGTTAGGCTTAGGGGACGGGGACGGTTTAGGGTCCAGGTGAGGGTACGGCAACGCTTTAGGGCGAGCGTGCGTGTGAGGGCGCGGGTTAGTGTTAGCGTACGGGTTAGGATTAGGGGACGGGTGAGGGTCAGGCTTCGGGGAAAGATTAGGGTTAGGGTTCGGGCTAGGGTTAGGGTTGGGGGACGGGGACGGTTTAGGGTCCAGGTGAGGGTACGGCAACGCTTTAGGGGGAGCGTGCGTGTGAGGGCGCGGGTTAGTGTTAGCGTACGGGTTAGGATTAGGGGACGGGTGAGGGTCAGGCTTCGGGAAAGTGTTAGGGCTAGGGTTCGGGCTAGGGTTAGGGTTAGGGGACGGGGACGGTTTAGGGTCCAGGTGAGGGTACGGCAACGGTTTAGGGGGAGCGTGCGTGTGAGGGCATGGGTTAGTGTTAGCGTACGGGTTAGGATTAGGGGACGGGTGAGGGTCAGGCTTCGGGGAAGGGTTAGGGTTAGGGTTCGGGCTAGGGTTAGGGTTAGGGAACGGGGACGGTTTAGGGTCCAGGTGAGGGTACGGCAAGGCTTTAGTGGGAGCGTGCGTGTGAGGGCGCGGGTTAGTGTTAGCGTACGGGTTAGGATTAGGGGACGGGTGAGGGTCAGGCTTCGGGGAAGGGTTAGGGATAGGGTTCGGGCTAGGGTTAGGGTTAGGGGTTGGGGACGGTTTAGGGTCCAGGTGAGGGTACGGCAACGCTTTAGGGGGAGCGTGCGTGTGAGGGCGTGGGTGAGTGTTAGCGTAAGGGTTAGGATTAGGGGACGGGTGAGGGTCAGGCTTCGGGGAAGGGTTAGGGTTAGGGTTCGGGCTAGGGTTAGGGTTAGGGGACGGGGACGGTTTACGGTCCAGGTGAGGGTATGGCAACGCTTTAGGGGGAGCGTGCGTGTGCGGGCGCGGGTTAGTGTTAGCGTACGGGTTAGGATTAGGGGACGGGTGAGGGTCAGGCTTCGGGGAAGGGTTAGGGTTAGGGTTCGGGCTAGGGTTAGGGTTAGGGGACGGGGACGGTTTAGGGTCTAGGTGAGGGTACGGCAACGCTTTAGGGGGAGCGTGCGTGTGAGGGCGTGGGTTAGTGTTAGCGTACGGGTTAGGATTAGGGGACGGGTGAGGGTCTGGCTTCAGGGAAGATTCAGGGTTAGGGTTCGGGCTAGGGTTATGGTTAGGGCACGGGGGTGGTTTAGGGTCCAGGTGAGGGTACGGCAACGCTTTAGGGGGAGCGTGTGTGTGAGGGCGCGGGTTAGTGTTAGCGTACGGGTTAGGATTAGGGGACGCGTGAGGGTCAGGCTTCGGGGAAGGCTTAGGGTTAGGGTTCCGGCTAGGGTTAGAGTTAGGGGAAGGGGACGGTTTAGGGTCCAGGTGAGGGTATGGCAACGCTTTAGGGGGAGCGTGCGTGTGAGGGCGAGGGTTAGTGTTAGCGTACGGGTTAGGATTAGGGGACGGTTGAGTGTCAGGCTTCGGGGAAGGTTTAGGGCTAGGGTTCGGGCTAGGGTTAGGCTTAGGGGATGGGGACGGTTTAGGGTCCAGGTGAGGGTACGGCAACGCTTTAGGGGGAGCGTGCGTGTGAGGGCGTGGGTTAGTGTTATCGTACGGGTTAGGATTAGGGGACGGGTGAGGGTCAGGCTTCGGGGAAGGGTTAGGGTTAGGGTTCGGTCTAGGGTTAGGGTTAGGGGACGGGGACGGTTTAGGGTCCAGGAGAGGGTACGACAACGCTTTAGGGGGAGCGTGCGTGTGAGGGCGCGGGTTAGTGTTAGCGTACGGGTTAGGATTAGGGGACGGGTGAGGGTCAGGCTTCGGGGAAGGGTTAGGGTTAGGGTTAGGGCTAGGGTTAGGGTTAGGGGACGGGGACGGTTTAGGGTCCAGGTGAGTGTACGGCAACGCTTTAGGGGGAGCGTGCGTGTTAGGTGGTGGGTTAGTGTTAGCGTACGGGTTAGGATTAGGGGACGGGTGAGGGTCAGGCTTCGGGGAAGTGTTAGGGTTAGGGTTCAGGCTAGGGTTAGGGTTAGGGGACGGGGACGGTTTAGGGTCCAGGTGAGGGTACGGCAACGCTTTGGGGGAGCGTGCGTGTGAGGGCGCGGGTTAGTGTTAGCGTACGGATTAGGATTAGGGAACGGGTGAGGGTCAGGCTTCGCGGAAGCGTCAGGGTTAGGGTTCGGGCTAAGGTTAGGGTTAGGGCAAGGGGGCAGTTTAGGGTCCAGGTGCGGGTACGGCAACGCTTTAGGGAGAGCGTGCGTGTGTGGGCGCGGGTTAGTGTTAGCGTACGGGTTAGGATTAGGGGACGGGTGAGGGTCAGGCTTCGGGGAAGGGTTAGGGTTAGGGTTCGGGCTAGTGTTAGGGTTAGGGGACGGGGACGGTTTAGGGTCCAGGTGAGGGTACGGCAACAATTTAGGGGGAGCGTACGTGTGAGGGCGTGGGTTAGTGTTAGCGTACGGGTTAGGATTAGGGGACGGGTGACGGTCAGGCTTCGGGGAAGGGTTAGGTTTAGTGTTCGGGCTAGGGTGAGGGTTAGGGGACGGGGACGGTTTAGGGTCCAGGTGAGTGTACAGCAACGCTTTAGGGGGAGCGTATGTGTGAGGGAGCGGGTTAGTGTTAGTGTACGGGTTAGGATTAGGGGACGGGTGAGTGTCAGGCTTCGGGGAAGGGTAAGGGTTAGGGTTTGTGCTAGGGTTAGGGTTAGGGGATGGGGACGGTTTAGGGTCCAGGTGAGGGTACGGCAACGCTTTAGGGGGAGCGTACGTGTGAGGGCGCGGGTTAGTGTTAGCGAACGGGTTAAGATTAGGGGACGGGTGAGTGTCAGGCTTCGGGGAAGGGTTAGGGTTAGGGTTCGGGCTAGGGTTAGGGTTAGGGACGGGGACGGTTTAGGGTCTAGGTGAGGGTACGGCAACGCTTTAGGGGGAGCGTCCGTGGGAGGGCGCGGGTTAGTGTTAGCGTCCGGGTTAGGATTAGGGGACGGGTGAGTGTCAGGCTTCGGGGAAGGGTTAGGGTTAGGGTTCGGGCTAGGGTGAGGGTTACGGGACGGGGACGGTTTAGGGTCCAGGTGAGGGTACGGCAACGCTTTAGGGGGAGCGTACGTGTGAGGGCGTGGGTTAGTGTTAGTGTACGTGTTAGGATTAGGGGACGGGTGACGGTCAGGCTTCGGGGAAGGGTTAGATTTAGGGATCGGGCTAGGATGAGGGTTAGGGGACGGGGACGGTTTAGGGTCCAGGTGAGGGTATGGCAATGCTTTAGGGGGAGCGTACGTGTGAGGGAGCGGGTTACTGTTAGTGTACGGATCAGGATAAGGGGACGGGTAAAGGTCAGGCTACGGGGAAGTGTTAGGGTTAGGGTTCGGGCTAGGGTTAGGGTTAGGGGACGGGGACGGTTTAGGGTCCAGGTGAGGGTACGGCAACGCTTGAGGCGGAGCGTACGTGTGAGGGCGTGGGTTAGTGTTAGCGTACGGGTTAGGATTAGGGGACGGGTGAGGGTCAGGCTTCGGGGAAGGTTTAGGGTTAGCGTTCGGGCTAGGGTTAGGGTTAGGGGACGGGGACGGTTTAGGGTCCAGGACAGGGTACGGCAACACTTTAGGGGGAGCATACGTGTGAGGGCGCGGGTTAGTGTTAACGTACGGGTTAGGATTAGGGGACGGGTGAGGGTCAGGCTTCGGGGAAGGGTTAGGGTTAGGGTTCGAGCTAGGGTTAGGGTTAGGTGACGGGAACGGTTTAGGGTCCAGGTGAGGGTACGGCAACGCTTTAGGGGGAGCGTGCGTGTGAGGGCGCGGGTTAGTGTTAGCGTACGGGTTAGGATTAGGGGACGGGTGAGGGTCAGGCTTCGGGGAAGGGTTAGTGTTAGGGTTCGGGCTAGGGTTAGGGTTAGGGGACGGGGACGGCTTAGGGTCCAGGTGAGGGTAGGGCAACGCTTTAGGGGAAGCATGCGTGTGAGGGCGCGGGTTAGTGTTAGCGTACGGGTTAGGATTAGGGGACGGGTGAGGGTCAGGCTTCGGGGAAGGGTTAGGGTTAGGGTTCGGGCTAGGGTTAGGGTTAGGGGACGGGGACGGTTTAGGGTCCAGGGGAGGGTACGGCAACGCTTCAGGGGGAGCGTGCGTGTGAGGGCGCGGGTTAGTGTTAGCGTACGGTTTAGGATTAGGGGACGGATGAGGGTCAGGCTTCGGGGAAGGGTTAGGGTTAGGGTTCGGGCTAGGGTTAGGGTTAGGGGACGGGGACGGTTTAGGGTCCAGGTGAGGGTACGGCAACGCTTTAGGGGGAGCGTGCGTGTGAGGGCGCGGATTAGTGTTAGCGTACGGGTTAGGATTAAGGGACGGGTGAGGGTCAGGTTTCGGTGAAGGCTTAGGGTTAGGCTTCGGGCTAGGGTTAGTGTTAGGGGACGGGGACGGTTTAGGGTCCAGGTGAGGGTACGGCAACGCTTTAGGGGGAGCGTGCGTGTGAGGGCGCGGGTTAGTGTTAGCGTACGGGTTAGGATTAGGGGACGTGTGAGGGTCAGGCTTCGGGGAAGGGTTAGGGTTAGGGTTCGGGCTAGGGTTAGGGTTAGGGGACGGGGACGGTTTAGGGACCAGGTGAGGGTACGGCAACGCATTAGGGGGAGCGTGCGTGTGAGGGCGCGGGTGAGTGTTAGCGTCCGGGTTAGGTTTAGGGGACGGTTGAGGGTCAGGCTTTGGGTAAGGTTTAGGGTTAGGGTTCGGGCTAGGGTTAGGGTTAGGGGACGGGGACGGTTTAGGGTCCAGGTGAGGGTACAGCAATGCTTTAGGGGGAGCGTGGGTGTGAGGGCGTGGGTGAGTGCTAGCGTACAGGTTAGAATTAGGGAACGGGTGAGGGTCAGGCTTCGGGGAAGGGTTAGGGTTAGGGTTCTGGCTAGGGTTAGTGTTAGGGGACGGGGACGGTTTAGGGTCCAGGTGAGGTTACGGCAACACTTTAGGGGGAGCGTGCATGTGAGGGCGAAGGTTAGTGTTAGCGTACGGGTTAGGATTAGGGGACGGGTGAGGTTCAGGCTTCGGGGAAGAGTTAGGGTTAGGGTTCGGGCTAGGGTTAGGGTTAGCGGACGGGGACGGTTTAGGGTCCAGGTGAGTGTACGGCAACGCTTTAGGGGGAGTTTGCGTGTGAGGGCGCGGGTTAGTGTTAGCGTACGGGTTAGGATTAGGGGACGGGTGAGGGTCAGGCTTCAGGGAAGGGTTAGGGTTAGGGTTCGGGCTAGGGTTAGGGTTAGGGGACGGGGACGGTTTAGGGTCCAGGTGAGGGTACGGCAACGCTTTAGGGGGAGCGTGCGTGTGACGGCGCGGGTTAGTGTTAGCGTACGGGTTAGGATTAGGGGCCGGATGAGGGTCAGGCTTCGGGGAAGGGTTAGGGTTAGGGTTCGGGCTAGGGTTAGGGTTAGGGGACGGGGACGGTTTAGGGTCCAGGTGAGGGTACGGCAACGCTTTAGGGGGAGCGTGCGTGTGAGGGCGCGGGTTAGTGTTAGCGTTTTGGTTAGGTTTAAGGGACGGGTGAGGGTCAGGCTTCGGGGAAGTGTTAGGATTAGGGTTCGGGTTAGGGTTAGGGTTAGGGGATGGGGACGGTTTAGGGTCCAGGTGAGGGTACGGCAACGCTTTAGTGGGAGCGTTTGTGTGAGGGCGCGGGTGAGTGTTAGCGTATGGGTTAGGATTAGGGGACGGGTGAGGGTCAGGCTTCGGGGAAGGGTTAGGGATAGGGTTCGGGCTAGGGTTAGGGTTAGGGGTTGGGGACGGTTTAGGGTCCAGGTGAGGGTACGGCAACGCTTTAGGTGGAGCGTGCGTGTGAGGGCGTGGGTGAGTGTTAGCGTACGGGTTAGGATTAGGGGACGGGTGAGGGTCAGGCTTCGGGGAAGGGTTAGGGTTAGGGTTTGGGCTAGGGTTAGGGTTAGGGGACGGGGACGGTTTAGGGTCCAGGTGAGAGTACGGCAACGCTTTAGGGGGAGCGTGCGTGTGAGGGCGCGGGTTAGTGTTAGCGTACGGGTTAGGATTAGGAGACGGGTGAGGGTCAGGCTTCGGGGAAGTGTTAGGGTTAGGGTTCGGGCTAGGGTTAGGGTTAGGGGACGGGGACGGTTTAGGGTCCAGGTGAGGGTACGGCAACGCTTTAGGGGGAGCGAGCGTGTGAGGGCGCGGGTTAGTGTTAGCGTACGGGTTAGGATTAGGGGACGGGTGAGGGTCAGGCTTCGGGGAAGGGTTAGGGTTAGGGTTCGGGCTAGGGTTAGGGTTAGGGGACGGGGACGGTTTACGGTCCAGGTGAGGGTATGGCAACGCTTTAGGGGGAGCGTGCGTGTGAGGGCGTGGGTTAGGGTTAGCGTACGGGTTAGGATTAGGGGACGGGTGAGGGTCAGGCTTCGGGGAAGGGTTAGGGTTAGGCTTCGGGCTAGGGTTAGGGTTAGGGGACGGGGACGGTTTAGGGTCCAGGTGAGGGTACGGCAACGCTTTAGGGGGAGCATGCGTGTGAGGGCGCGGTGTAGTGTTAGCGTACGGGTTAGGATTAGGGGACGGGTGAGGGTCAGGCTTCGGGGAAGGGTTAGGGTTAGGGTTCGGGCTAGGGTTAGGGTTAGGGGACGGGGACGGTTTAGGGTCCAGGTGAGGGTACGGCAACGCTTTAGGGGGAGCGTGCGTGTGAGGGCGCGGGTTAGTGTTAGCGTACGGGTTAGGATTAGGGGACGGGTGAGGGTCAGGCTTCGGGGAAGGGTTAGGGTTAGGGTTCGGGCTAGGGTTAGGGTTAGGGGACGGGGACGGTTTAGGGTCCAGGTGAGGGTACGGCAACGCTTAAGGGGGAGCGTGCATGTGAGGGCGCGGGTGAGTGTTAGCATACGGGTTAGGATTAGGGGACGGGTGAGGGTCAGGCTTCGGGGAAGTGTTAGGGTTAGGGTTGGGGCTAGGGTTAGGGTTAGGGGACGGGGACGGTTTAGGGTCCAGGTGAGGGTACGGCAACGCTTTAGGGGGAGCGTGCGTGTGAGGGCGCGGGTTAGTGTTAGCGTACGGGTTAGGATTAGGGGACGGGTGAGGGTCAGGCTTCGGGGAAAGATTAGGGTTAGGGTTCGGGCTAGGGTTAGGGTTAGGGGACGGGGACGGTTTAGGGTCTAGGTGAGGGTACGGCAACGCTTTAGGGGGAGCGTGCGTGTGAGGGCGCGGGTTAGTGTTAGCGTACGTGTTAGGATTAGGGGACGGGTGAGGGTCAGGCTTCAGGGAAGGTTCAGGGTTAGCGTTCGGGCTAGGGTTAGGGTTAGGGTACGGGGACAGTTTAGGGTCCAGGAGAGGGTACGGCAATGCTTTAGGGGGAGCGTGCGTGTGAGGGCGTGGGTTAGTGTTAGCGTACGGGTTAGGATTAGGGGACGGTTGAGGGTCAGGCTTCGGGGAAGGTTTAGGGCTAGGGTTCGGGTTAGGGTTAGGCTTAGGGGACGGGTCGGTTTAGGGTCCAGGTGAGGGTACGGCAACGCTTTAGGGCGAGCGTGCGTGTGAGGGCGCGGGTTAGTGTTAGCGTACGGGTTAGGATTAGGGGACGGGTGAGGGTCAGGCTTCGTTGAAAGATTAGGGTTAGGGTTCGGGCTAGGGTTAGGGTTGGGGGACGGGGACGGTTTAGGGTCCAGGTGAGGGTACGGCAACGCTTTAGGGGGAGCGTGCGTGTGAGGGCGCGGGTTAGTGTTAGCGTACGGGTTAGGATTAGGGGACGGGTGAGGGTCAGGCTTCGGGGAAGGGTTAGGGATAGGGTTTGGGCTAGGGTTAGGGTTAGGGGTTGGGGACCGTTTAGGGTCCAGGTGAGGGTACGGCAACGCTTTAGGGGGAGCGTGCGTGTGAGGGCGTGGGTGAGTGTTACCGTACGGGTTAGGATTAGGGGACGGGTGAGGGTCAGGCTTCGGGGAAGGGTAAGGGTTAGGGTTCGGGCTAGGGTTAGGGTTAGGGGACGGGGACGGTTTAGGGTCCAGGTGAGGGTACGGCAACGCTTAAGGGGGAGCGTGCATGTGAGGGCGCGGGTGAGTGTTAGCATACGGGTTAGGATTAGGGGACGGGTGAGGGTCAGGCTTCGGGGAAGTGTTAGGGTTAGGGTTGGGGCTAGGGTTAGGGTTAGGGGACGGGGACGGTTTAGGGTCCAGGTGAGGGTACGGCAACGCTTTAGGGGGAGCGTGCGTGTGAGGGCGCGGGTTAGTGTTAGCGTACGGGTTAGGATTAGGGGACGGGTGAGGGTCAGGCTTAGGGGAAAGATTAGGGTTAGGGTTCGGGCTAGGGTTAGGGTTAGGGGACGGGGACGGTTTAGGGTCTAAGTGAGGGTACGGCAACGCTTTAGGGGGAGCGTGCGTGTGAGGGCGCGGGTTAGTGTTAGCGTACGGGTTAGGATTAGGGGACGGGTGAGGGTCAGGCTTCGGGGAAGGGTCAGGGTTAGGGTTCGGGCTAGGGTTAGGGTTAGGGTACGGGGACAGTTTAGGGTCCAGGAGAGGGTACGGCAATGCTTTAGGGGGAGCGTGCGTGTGAGGGCGTGGGTTAGTGTTAGCGTACGGGTTAGGATTAGGGGACGGGTGAGGGTCAGGCTTCAGGGAAGCTTCAGGGTTAGGGTTCGGGCTAGGGTTAGAGTTAGGGCACGGGGGCGGTTTAGGGTCCAGGTGAGGGTACGGGAACACTTTAGGGGGAGCGTGTGTGTGAGGGCGCGGGTTAGTGTTAGCGTACGGGTTAGGATTAGGGGACGGGTGAGGGTCAGGCTTCGGGGAAGGCTTAGGGTTAGGGTTCGGGCTAGGGTTAGGGTTAGGGGACGGGGACAGTTTAGGGTCCAGTTGAGGGTACGGCATCGCTTTAGGGGGAGCGTGCGTGTGAGGGCGAGGGTTAGTGTTAGCGTACGGGTTAGGATTAGGGGACGGTTGAGGGTCAGGCTTCGGGGAAGGTTTAGGGCTAGGGTTCGGGCTAGGGTTAGGCTTAGGGGACGGGGACGGTTTAGGGTCCAGGTGAGGGTACGGCAACGCTTTAGTGGGAGCGTGCGTGTGAGGGCGCGGGTTAGTGTTAGCGTACGGGTTAGGATTAGGGGACGGGTGAGGGTCAGGCTTCGGGGAAGGGTTAGGGTTAGGGTTCGGGCTAGGGTTAGGGTTAGGGAACGGGGACGGTTTAGGGTCCAGGTGAGGGTACGGCAACGCTTTAGTGGGAGCGTGCGTGTGAGGGCGCGGGTTAGTGTTAGCGTACGGGTTAGGATTAGGGGACGGGTGAGGGTCAGGCTTCGGGGAAGGGTTAGGGATAGGGTTCGGGCTAGGGTTAGGGTTAGGGGTTGGGGACGGTTTAGGGTCCAGGTGAGGGTACGGCAACGCTTTAGGGGGAGCGTGCGTGTGAGGGCGTGGGTGAGTGTTAGCGTACGGGTTAGGATTAGGGGACGGGTGAGGGTGAGGCTTCGGGGAAGGGTTAGGGTTAGGGTTTGGACTAGGGTTAGGGTTAGGGGACGGGGACGGTTTAGGGTCCAGGTGAGGGTACGGCAACGCTTAAGGGGGAGCGTGCATGTGAGGGCGCGGGTGAGTGTTAGCATACGGGTTAGGATTAGGGGACGGGTGAGGGTCAGGCTTCGGGGAAGTGTTAGGGTTAGGGTTGGGGCTAGGGTTAGGGTTAGGGGACGGGGACGGTTTAGGGTCCAGGTGAGGGTACGGCAACGCTTTAGGGGGAGCGTGCGTGTGAGGGCGCGGGTTAGTGTTAGCGTACGGGTTAGGATTAGGGGACGGGTGAGGTCAGGCTTCGGGGAAAGATTAGGGTTAGGGTTCGGGCTAGGGTTAGGGTTAGGGGACGGGGACGGTTTAGGGTCTAGGTGAGGGTACGGCAACGCTTTAGGGGGAGCGTGCGTGTGAGGGCGCGGGTTAGTGTTTGCGTACGGGTTAGGATTAGGGGACGGGTGAGGGTCAGGCTTCGGGGAAGGGTCAGGGTTAGGGTTCGGGCTAGGGTTAGGGTTAGGGTACGGGGACAGTTTAGGGTCCAGGAGAGGGTACGGCAATGCTTTAGGGGGAGCGTGCGTGTGAGGGCGTGGGTTAGTGTTAGCGTACGGGTTAGGATTAGGGGACGGATGAGGGTCAGGCTTCAGGGAAGCTTCAGGGTTAGGGTTCGGGCTAGGGTTAGGGTTAGGGCACGGGGGCGGTTTAGGGTCCAGGTGAGGGTACGGCAACGCTTTAGGGGGAGCGTGTGTGTGAGGGCGCGGGTTAGTGTTAGCGTACGGGTTAGGATTAGGGGACGGGTGAGGGTCAGGCTTCGGGGAAGGCTTAGGGTTAGGGTTCGGGCTAGGGTTAGGGTTAGGGGACGGGGACGGTTTAGGGTCCAGGTGAGGGTACGGCAACGCTTTAGGGGGAGCGTGCGTGTGAGTGCGAGGGTTAGTGTTAGCGTACGGGTTAGGATTAGGGGACGGTTGAGGGTCAGGCTTCGGGGAAGGTTTAGGGCTAGGGTTCTGGCTAGGGTTAGGCTTAGGGGACGGGGACGGTTTAGGGTCCAGGTGAGGGTACGGCAACGCTTTAGGGCGAGCGTGCGTGTGAGGGCGCAGGTTAGTGTTAGCGTACGGGTTAGGATTAGGGGACGGGTGAGGGTCAGGCTTCGGGGAAAGATTAGGGTTAGGGTTCGGGCTAGGGTTAGGGTTGGGGGACGGGGACGGTTTAGGGTCCAGGTGAGGGTACGGCAACGCTTTAGGGGGAGCGTGCGTGTGAGGGCGCGGGTTAGTGTTAGCGTACGGGTTAGGATTAGGGGACGGGTGAGGGTCAGGCTTCGGGAAAGTGTTAGGGCTAGGGTTCGGGCTAGGGTTAGGGTTAGGGGACGGGGACGGTTTAGGGTCCAGGTGAGGGTACGGCAACGGTTTAGGGGGAGCGTGCGTGTGAGGGCATGGGTTAGTGTTAGCGTACGGGTTAGGATTAGGGGACGGGTGAGGGTCAGGCTTCGGGGAAGGGTTAGGGTTAGGGTTCGGGCTAGGGTTAGGGTTAGGGAACGGGGACGGTTTAGGGTCCAGGTGAGGGTACGGCAAGGCTTTAGTGGGAGCGTGCGTGTGAGGGCGCGGGTTAGTGTTAGCGTACGGGTTAGGATTAGGGGACGGGTGAGGGTCAGGCTTCGGGGAAGTGTTAGGGATAGGGTTCGGGCTAGGGTTAGGGTTAGGGGTTGGGGACGGTTTAGGGTCCAGGTGAGGGTACGGCAACGCTTTAGGGGGAGCGTGCGTGTGAGGGCGTGGGTGAGTGTTAGCGTACGGGTTAGGATTAGGGGACGGGTGAGGGTCAGGCTTTGGGGAAGGGTTAGGGTTAGGGTTTGGGCTAGGGTTAGGGTTAGGGGACGGGGACGGTTTAGGGTCCAGGTGAGGGTACGGCAACGCTTTAGGGGGAGCGTGCGTGTGAGGGCGCGGGTTAGTGTTAGCGTACGGGTTAGGATTAGGAGACGGGTGAGGGTCAGGCTTCGGGGAAGTGTTAGGGTTAGGGTTCGGGCTAGGGTTAGGGTTAGGGGACGGGGACGGTTTAGGGTCCAGGTGAGGGTACGGCAACGCTTTAGGGGGAGCGAGCGTGTGAGGGTGCGTGTTAGTGTTAGCGTAAGGGTTAGGATTAGGGGACGGGTGAGGGTCAGGCTTCGGGGAAGGGTTAGGGTTAGGGTTCGGGCTAGGGTTAGGGTTAGGGGACGGGGACGGTTTACGGTCCAGGTGAGGGTATGGCAACGCTTTAGGGGGAGCGTGCGTGTGCGGGCGCGGGTTAGTGTTAGCGTACGGGTTAGGATTAGGGGACGGGTGAGGGTCAGGCTTCGGGGAAGGGTTAGGGTTAGGGTTCGGGCTAGGGTTAGGGTTAGGGGACGGGGACGGTTTAGGGTCTAGGTGAGGGTACGGCAACGCTTTAGGGGGAGCGTGCGTGTGAGGGCGTGGGTTAGTGTTAGCGTACGGGTTAGGATTAGGGGACGGATGAGGGTCAGGCTTCGGGGAAGCTTCAGGGTTAGGGTTCGGGCTAGGGTTATGGTTAGGGCACGGGGGTGGTTTAGGGTCCAGGTGAGGGTACGGCAACGCTTTAGGGGGAGCGTGTGTGTGAGGGCGCGGGTTAGTGTTAGCGTACGGGTTAGGATTAGGGGACGCGTGAGGGTCAGGCTTCGGGGAAGGCTTAGGGTTAGGGTTCCGGCTAGGGTTAGAGTTAGGGGAAGGGGACGGTTTAGGGTCCAGGTGAGGGTACGGCAACGCTTTAGGGGGAGCGTGCGTGTGAGGGCGAGGGTTAGTGTTAGCGTACGGGTTAGGATTAGGGGACGGTTGAGTGTCAGGCTTCGGGGAAGGTTTAGGGCTAGGGTTCGGGCTAGGGTTAGGCTTAGGGGATGGGGACGGTTTAGGGTCCAGGTGAGGGTACGGCAACGCTTTAGGGGGAGCGTGCGTGTGAGGGCGTGGGTTAGTGTTATCGTACGGGTTAGGATTAGGGGACGGGTGAGGGTCAGGCTTCGGGGAAGGGTTAGGGTTAGGGTTCGGTCTAGGGTTAGGGTTAGGGGACGGGGACGGTTTAGGGTCCAGGAGAGGGTACGACAACGCTTTAGGGGGAGCGTGCGTGTGAGGGCGCGGGTTAGTGTTAGCGTACGGGTTAGGATTAGGGGACGGGTGAGGGTCAGGCTTCGGGGAAGGGTTAGGGTTAGGGTTAGGGCTAGGGTTAGGGTTAGGGGACGGGGACGGTTTAGGGTCCAGGTGAGTGTACGGCAACGCTTTAGGGGGAGCGTGCGTGTTAGGTGGTGGGTTAGTGTTAGCGTACGGGTTAGGATTAGGGGACGGGTGAGGGTCAGGCTTCGGGGAAGTGTTAGGGTTAGGGTTCAGGCTAGGGTTAGGGTTAGGGGACGGGGACGGTTTAGGGTCCAGGTGAGGGTACGGCAACGCTTTGGGGGAGCGTGCGTGTGAGGGCGCGGGTTAGTGTTAGCGTACGGATTAGGATTAGGGAACGGGTGAGGGTCAGGCTTCGCGGAAGCGTCAGGGTTAGGGTTCGGGCTAGGGTTAGGGTTAGGGCAAGGGGGCAGTTTAGGGTCCAGGTGCGGGTACGGCAACGCTTTAGGGAGAGCGTGCGTGTGTGGGCGCGGGTTAGTGTTAGTGTACGGGTTAGGATTAGGGGACGGGTGAGGGTCAGGCTTCGGGGAAGGGTTAGGGTTAGGGTTCGGGCTAGTGTTAGGGTTAGGGGACGGGGACGGTTTAGGGTCCAGGTGAGGGTACGGCAACAATTTAGGGGGAGCGTACGTGTGAGGGCGTGGGTTAGTGTTAGCGTACGGGTTAGGATTAGGGGACGGGTGACGGTCAGGCTTCGGGGAAGGGTTAGGTTTAGTGTTCGGGCTAGGGTGAGGGTTAGGGGACGGGGACGGTTTAGGGTCCAGGTGAGTGTACAGCAACGCTTTAGGGGGAGCGTATGTGTGAGGGAGCGGGTTAGTGTTAGTGTACGGGTTAGGATTAGGGGACGGGTGAGTGTCAGGCTTCGGGGAAGGGTAAGGGTTAGGGTTTGTGCTAGGGTTAGGGTTAGGGGATGGGGACGGTTTAGGGTCCAGGTGAGGGTACGGCAACGCTTTAGGGGGAGCGTACGTGTGAGGGCGCGGGTTAGTGTTAGCGAACGGGTTAAGATTAGGGGACGGGTGAGTGTCAGGCTTCGGGGAAGGGTTAGGGTTCTGGTTCGGGCTAGGGTTAGGGTTAGGGACGGGGACGGTTTAGGGTCTAGGTGAGGGTACGGCAACGCTTTAGGGGGAGCGTACGTGTTGGGGCGCGGGTTAGTGTTAGCGTACGGGTTAGGATTAGGGGACGGGTGAGGGTCAGGCTTCGGGGAAGGGTTAGGGTTAGGGTTCGGGCTAGGGTGAGGGTTACGGGACGGGGACGGTTTAGGGTCCAGGTGAGGGTACGGCAACGCTTTAGGGGGAGCGTACGTGTGAGGGCGCGGGTTAGTTTTAGCGTACGGGTTAGGATTAGGGGAGGGGTGAGGGTCAGGCTTCGGGGAAGGGTTAGGGTTAGGGTTCGGGCTAGGGTTAGGGTTAGGGGACGGGGACAGCTTAGGGTCCAGGTGAGGGTACGGAAACGCTTTAGGGGGAGCGTACGTGTGAGGGCGTGGGTTAGTGTTAGCGTACGGGTTAGGATTAGGGGACGGGTGAGGGTCAGGCTTAGGGCAAGGGTTAGGGTTAGGGTTCGGGCTAGGTTTAGGGTTAGGGGACGGGGACGGTTCAGGGTCCAGGTGAGGGTACGACAACGTTTTGGGGGGATCGTGCGTGTGAGGGCGCGGGTTAGTGTTAGCGTACGGGTTAGGAATAGGGGACGGGTGAGGGTCAGGCTTCGGGGAAGGGTTAGGGTTAGGGTTCGGGCTAGGTTTAGGGTTAGGGGACGGGGACGGTTTAGGGTCCAGGTGAGGGTACGGCAACGTTTTAGGGGGACCGTGCGTGTGAGGGCGCGGGATAGTGTTAGCGTACGGGTTAGGATTAGGGGACGGGTGAGGGTCAGGCTTCGGGGAAGCGTTAGGGTTAGGGTTCGGGCTAGGGTTAGGGTTAGGGGACGGGGACGGTTTAGGGTCCAGGTGAGGGTACGGCAACGCTTTAGGGGGAGCGTACGTGTGAGGGCGCGTGTTAGGGTTAGAGTACGGGTTAGGATTAGGGGACGGGTGATGGTCAGGTTTCGGGGAAGGGTTAGGGTTAGGGTTCGGGCTACGGTTAGGGTTAGGGGACGGGGACGGTTTAGGGTCCAGGTGAGGGTACGGCAACGCTTTAGGGGGAGCGTGCGTGTGAGGGCGCGGGTTAGTGTTAGCGTCCGCGTTAGGATTAGGGGACGGGTGAGTGTCAGGCTTCGGGGAAGGGTTAGGGTTAGGGTTCGGGCTAGGGTGAGGGTTACGGGACGGGGACGGTTTAGGGTCCAGGTGAGGGTACCTCAACGCTTTAGGGGGAGCGTACGTGTGAGGGCGTGGGTTAGTGTTAGCGTACGGGTTAGGATTAGGGGAGGGGTGAGGGTCAGGCTTCGGGGAAGGGTTAGGGTTAGGGTTCGGTCTAGGGTTAGGGTTAGGGGACGGGGACAGCTTAGGGTCCAGGTGAGGGTACGGAAACGCTTTAGGGGGAGCGTACGTGTGAGGGCGTGGGTTAGTGTTAGCGTACGGGTTAGGATTAGGGGACGGGTGAGGGTCAGGCTTCGGGCAAGGGTTAGGGTTAGGGTTCGGGCTATGTTTAGGGTTAGGGGACGGGGACGGTTCAGGGTCCAGGTGAGGGTACGGCAACGTTTTGGGGGGATCGTGCGTGTGAGGGTGCGGGTTAGTGTTAGTGTACGGGTTAGGATTAGGGGACGGGTGAGGGTCAGGCTTCGGGGAAGGGTCAGGGTTAGGGTTCGGGCTAGGGTTAGGGTTAGGGGATGGGGACGGTTTAGGGTCCAGGTGAGGGTACGGCAACGCTTTAGGGGGAGCGTGCGTGTGAGGGCGCGGGTTAGTGTTAGCATACGGGTTAGGATTAGGGGACGTGTGAGGGTCAGGCTTCGGGGAAGGGTTAGGGTTAGGGTTCGGGCTAGGGTTAGAGTTAGGGGACGGGGACGGTTTAGGGTCCAGGTGAGGGTACGGCAACGCTTTAGGGGGAGCGTGCGTGTGAGGGCACGGGTTAGTGTTAGCGTACGGGTTAGGATTAGTGGATGGGTGAGGGTCAGGCTTCGGGGAAGGGTTAGTGTTAGGGTTCGGGCTAGGGTTAGGGTTAAGGGACGGGGACTGTTTAGGGTAGAGGTGAGTGTACGGCAACGCTTTAGGGGGAGCGTACGTGTGAGGGCGTGGGTTATTGTTAGCGTACGGGTTAGGATTAGGGGACGGGTGAGGGTCAGGCTTCGGGGAAGGGTTAGGGTTAGGGTTCGGGCTAGGGTTAGGGTTAGGGGACGGGGACGGTTTAGGGTCCAGGTGAGGGTACGGCAACGCTTTAGGGGGAGCGTACGTGTGAGGGCGTGGGTTAGTGTTAGTGTACGTGTTAGGATTAGGGGACGGGTGACGGTCAGGCTTCGGGGAAGGGTTAGATTTAGGGATCGGGCTAGGATGAGGGTTAGGGGACGGGGACGGTTTAGGGTCCAGGTGAGGGTATGGCAATGCTTTAGGGGGAGCGTACGTGTGAGGGAGCGGGTTACTGTTAGTGTACGGATCAGGATAAGGGGACGGGTAAAGGTCAGGCTACGGGGAAGTGTTAGGGTTAGGGTTCGGGCTAGGGTTAGGGTTAGGGGACGGGGACGGTTTAGGGTCCAGGTGAGGGTACGGCAACGCTTGAGGCGGAGCGTACGTGTGAGGGCGTGGGTTAGTGTTAGCGTACGGGTTAGGATTAGGGGACGGGTGAGGGTCAGGCTTCGGGGAAGGTTTAGGGTTAGCGTTCGGGCTAGGGTTAGGGTTAGGGGACGGGGAGGGTTTAGGGTCCAGGACAGGGTACGGCAACACTTTAGGGGGAGCATACGTGTGAGGGCGCGGGTTAGTGTTAACGTACGGGTTAGGATTAGGGGACGGGTGAGGGTCAGGCTTCGGGGAAGGGTTAGGGTTAGGGTTCGAGCTAGGGTTAGGGTTAGGTGACGGGAACGGTTTAGGGTCCAGGTGAGGGTACGGCAACGCTTTAGGGGGAGCGTGCGTGTGAGGGCGCGGGTTAGTGTTAGCGTACGGGTTAGGATTAGGGGACGGGTGAGGGTCAGGCTTCGGGGAAGGGTTAGTGTTAGGGTTCGGGCTAGGGTTAGGGTTAGGGGACGGGGACGGCTTAGGGTCCAGGTGAGGGTAGGGCAACGCTTTAGGGGAAGCATGCGTGTGAGGGCGCGGGTTAGTGTTAGCGTACGGGTTAGGATTAGGGGACGGGTGAGGGTCAGGCTTCGGGGAAGGGTTAGGGTTAGGGTTCGGGCTAGGGTTAGGGTTAGGGGACGGGGACGGTTTAGGATCTAGGGGAGGGTACGGCAACGCTTTAGGGGGAGCGTACGTGTGAGGGCGCGGGTTAGTGTTAGCGTACGGGTTAGGATTAGGGGACAGGTGAGGGTCAGGCTTCGGGGAAGGGTTAGGGTTAGGGTTCGGGCTAGGGTTAGGGTTAGGGGACTGGGATGGTTCAGGGTCCAGGTGACGGTACGGCAACGCTTTAGGGGGAGCGTACGTGTGAGGGCGCGAGTTAGTGTTAGCGTACGGGTTAGGATTAGGGGACGGGTGAGGGTCAGGCTTCGGGGAAGGGTTAGGGTTCGGGTTCGGGCTAGGGTTAGGGTTAGGGGATGGGGACGGTTTAGGGTCCAGGTGAGGGTACGGCAACGCTTTAGGGGGAGCGTGCGTGTGAGGGCGCGGGTTAGTGTTAGCGTACGGGTTAGGATTAGGGGACGGGTGAGGGTCAGGCTTCGGGGAAGGGTTAGGGTTAGGGTTCGGGCTAGGGTTAGGGTTAGGGGACGGGGACGGTTTAGGGTGCAGGTGAGGGCACGGCAACGCTTTAGGGGGAGCGTACGTGTGAGGGCATGGGTTAGTGTTAGCGTACGGGTTAGGATTAGGGGACGGGTGTGGGTCAGGCTTCGGGGAAGGGTTAGGGTTAGGGTTCGGGCTAGGGTTAGGGTTAGGGGACGGGGACGGTTTAGGGTCCAGGTGAGGGTACGGCAACGCTTTAGGGGGAGCGTGCGTGTGAGGGCATGGGTTAGTGTTAGCGTACGGGTTAGGATTAGGGGACGGGTGAGGGTCAGGCTTCGGGGAAGGTTTAGGGTTAGCGTTCGGGCTAGGGTTAGGGTTAGGGGACGGGGACGGTTTAGGGTCCAGGACAGGGTACGGCAACACTTTAGGGGGAGCATACGTGTGAGGGCGCGGGTTAGTGTTAACGTACGGGTTAGGATTAGGGGACGGGTGAGGGTCAGGCTTCGGGGAAGGGTTAGGGTTAGGGTTCGAGCTAGGGTTAGGGTTAGGTGACGGGAACGGTTTAGGGTCCAGGTGAGGGTACGGCAACGCTTTAGGGGGAGCGTGCGTGTGAGGGCGCGGGTTAGTGTTAGCGTACGGGTTAGGATTAGGGGACGGGTGAGGGTCAGGCTTCGGGGAAGGGTTAGTGTTAGGGTTCGGGCTAGGGTTAGGGTTAGGGGACGGGGACGGCTTAGGGTCCAGGTGAGGGTAGGGCAACGCTTTAGGGGAAGCATGCGTGTGAGGGCGCGGGTTAGTGTTAGCGTACGGGTTAGGATTAGGGGACGGGTGAGGGTCAGGCTTCGGGGAAGGGTTAGGGTTAGGGTTCGGGCTAGGGTTAGGGTTAGGGGACGGGGACGGTTTAGGGTCTAGGGGAGGGTACGGCAACGCTTTAGGGGGAGCGTACGTGTGAGGGCGCGGGTTAGTGTTAGCGTACGGGTTAGGATTAGGGGACGGGTGAGGGTCAGGCTTCGGGGAAGGGTTAGGGTTAGGGTTCGGGCTAGGGTTAGGGTTAGGGGACTGGGATGGTTCAGGGTCCAGGTGACGGTACGGCAACGCTTTAGGGGGAGCGTACGTGTGAGGGCGCGAGTTAGTGTTAGCGTACGGGTTAGGATTAGGGGACGGGTGAGGGTCAGGCTTCGGGGAAGGGTTAGGGTTCGGGTTCGGGCTAGGGTTAGGGTTAGGGGATGGGGACGGTTTAGGGTCCAGGTGAGGGTACGGCAACGCTTTAGGGGGAGCGTGCGTGTGAGGGCGCGGGTTAGTGTTAGCGTACGGGTTAGGATTAGGGGACGGGTGAGGGTCAGGCTTCGGGGAAGGGTTAGGGTTAGGGTTCGGGCTAGGGTTAGGGTTAGGGGACGGGGACGGTTTAGGGTGCAGGTGAGGGCACGGCAACGCTTTAGGGGGAGCGTACGTGTGAGGGCGTGGGTTAGTGTTAGCGTACGGGTTAGGATTAGGGGACGGGTGTGGGTCAGGCTTCTGGGAAGGGTTAGGGTTAGGGTTCGGGCTAGGGTTAGGGTTAGGGGACGGGGACGGTTTAGGGTCCAGGTGAGGGTACGGCAACGCTTTAGGGGGAGCGTGCGTGTGAGGGCATGGGTTAGTGTTAGCGTACGGGTTAGGATTAGGGGACGGGTGAGGGTCAGGCTTTGGGGAAGGGTTAGGGTTAGGGTTCGGGCTAGGGTTACGGTTAGGGGACGGGGACGGTTTAGGGTCCAGGTGAGGGTACGGCAACGCTTTAGGGGGAGCGTTCGTGTGAGGGCGTGAGTTAGTGTTAGCGTACGGTTTAGGATTAGGGGACGGGTGAGGGTCAGGCTTCGGGGAAGGGTTAGGGTTAGGGTTCGGGCTAGGGTTAGGGTTAGGGGACGGGGACGGTTTAGGGTCCAGGTGAGGGTACGGCAAAGCTTTAGGGGGAGCGTACGTGTGAGGGCGTGGGTTAGTGTTAGCGTACGGGTTAGGATTAGGGGACGGGTGAGGGTCAGGCTTCGGGGAAGGGTTAGGGTTAGGGTTCGGGGTAGGGTTAGGGGACGGGAACGGGGACGGTTTAGGGTCCAGGTGAGGGTACGGCAACACATTGGGCCAGCGTACGTGTGATGGCGCGGGTTAGTGTTAGCGTACGGGTTAGGATTAGGGGACGGGTGAGGGTCAGGCTTCGGGGAAGGGTTAGAGTTATGTATCGGGCTAGGGTTAGGGTTAGGGTACGGGGACGGTTTAGGGTCCAGATGAGGGTATGGCAACACTTTAGGGGGAGCGTGCGTGTGAGTGCGCGGGTTAGTGTTAGCGTACGGGTTAGGATTAGGTGACGGGTGAGGGTCAGGCTTCAGGGAAGGGTTAGGGTTAGGGTTCGGGCTAGGGTTAGGGTTAGGGGACGGGGACGGTTTAGGGTCCAGGTGAGGGTACGCTAACACTTTAGGGGGAGCGTGCGTGTGAGGGCGCCGGTTAGTGTTAGCGTACGGGTTAGGATTAGGGGACGGGTGAGGGTCAGGCTTCACGGAAGGGTTAGGGTTAGGGTTCGGGTTAGGGTTAGGGGACGGGGACGGTTTAGGTTCCAGGGGAGGGTACGGCAATGCTTTAGGGGAAGCGTGCGTGTGAGGGCGCGGGTTAGTGTTAGCGTACGGGTTAGGATTAGGGGACGGGTGAGGGTCAGGCTTCGGGGAAGGGTTAGGGTTAGGGTTCGGGCTAGGGTTAGGGTTAGGGGACGGGGACGGTTTAGGGTCCAGGTGAGGGTACGGCAACGCTTCAGGGGGAGCGTGCGTGTGAGGGCGCAGGTTAGTGTTAGCGTACGGGTTAGAATTAGGGGACAGATGAGGGTCAGGCTTCGGGGAAGGGTCAGGGTTAGGGTTCGGGCTAGGGTTAGGGTTAGGGGACGGGGACGGTTTAGGGTCCAGGTGAGCGTTCGGCAACACTTTAGGGGGAGCGTGCGTGTGAGGGCGCGGGTTAGTGTTACCCTACGGGTTAGGATTAGGGGACGGGTGAGGGTCAGGCTTCGGGGAAGGGTTAGTGTTAGGGTTCGGTCTAGGGTTAGGGTTAGGGGACGGGGACACTTTAGGGTCCAGGTGAGGGTACGGCAACGCTTTAGGGGGAGCGTGCGTGTGAGGGCGCGGGTTAGTGTTAGCGTACGGGTTAGGATTAGGGGACGGGTGAGGGTCAGGCTTCGGGGAAGGGTTAGGGTTAGGGTTCGGGCTAGGGTTAGGGTTAGGGGACGGGGACGGTTTAGGGTCCAGGTGAGGGTACGGCAACGCTTTAGGGGGAGTGTGCGTGTGAGGGCGTGGGTTAGTGTTAGCGTACGGGTTAGGTTTAGGGGAAGGGTGAGGGTCAGGCTTCGGGGAAGGGTTAGGGTTAGGGTTCGGGCTAGGGCTACGGTTAGGGGACGGGGACGGTTTAGGGTCCAGGTGAGGGTACGGCAACGCTTAAGGGGGAGCGTGCATGTGATGGCGCGGGTGAGTGTTAGCATACGGGTTAGGATTAGGGGACGGGTGAGGGTCAGGCTTCGGGGAA
Source organism: Delphinus delphis (assembly GCF_949987515.2). Classification (NCBI taxonomy): domain Eukaryota; kingdom Metazoa; phylum Chordata; class Mammalia; order Artiodactyla; family Delphinidae; genus Delphinus; species Delphinus delphis. The sequence goes on from NC_082686.1 coordinate 144,429,798, forward strand.
GGGTTAGAGTTAGGGTTCAGGCTAGGGTTAGGGTTAAGGGACGGGGACGGTTTAGGGTCCAGGTGAGGGTACGGCAACGCTTTAGTGGGAGCGTACGTGTGAGGGCGCGGGTTAGTGTTAGCGTACGGGTTAGGATTAGGGGACGGGTGAGGGTCAGGCTTCTGGGAAGGGTTAGGGTTAAGGTTCGAGCTAGGTTTAGGATTAGGGGATGGGGATGGTTTACGGTCCAGGTGAGGGTACGGCAATGCTTTAGTGGGAGCGTACGTGTGAGGGCGCGGGTAAGTGTTAGCGTACGGGTTAGGATTAAAGGTCGGGTGAGGGTCAGGCTTCGGGGAAGGGTTAGGGTTAGGGTTCGGGCTAGGGTGAGGGTTAGGGGACGGGGACGGTTTAGGGTCCAGGTGAGGGTACGGCAACGCTTTAGGGGGAGCGTACGTGTGAGGGCGTGGGTTAGTGTTAGCGTACGGGTTAGGATTAGGGGACGGGTGAGGGTCAGTCTTTGGGGAAGGGTTAGGGTTAGGGTTCGGGCTAGGGTTAGGGTTAGGGACGGGGACGGTTTAGGGTCCAGGTGAGGGTACGGCAACGCTTTAGGGGGAGCGTACGTGTTGGGGCGCGGGTTAGTGTTAGCGTACGGGTTAGGATTAGGGGACGGGTGAGGGTCAGGCTTCGGGGAAGGGTTAGGGTTAGGGTTCGGGCTAGGGTTAGGGTTAGGGGACGGGGACGGTTTAGGGTCCAGGTGAGGGTACGGCAACGCTTTAGGGGGAGCGTGCGTGTGAGGGCGCGTGTTAGTGTTAGCGTACGGGTTAGGATTAGGGGACGGGTGAGGGTCAGGCTTCGGGGAAGGGTTAGAGTTAGGGTTCAGGCTAGGGTTAGGGTTAGGGGACGGGGACGGTTTAGGTTCCAGGTGAGGGTACGGCAACGCTTTAGGGGGAGCATACGGGTGAGGGCGCGGGTTAGTGTTTGCGTACGGGTTAGGATTAGGGGACGGGTGAGGGTCAGGCTTCGCGGAAGGGTTAGGGTTAGGGTTCGGGCTAGGGTTAGGGTTAGGGGACGGGGACGGTTTAGGGTCCAGGTGAGGGTACGGCAACGCTTTAGGGGGAGCGTACGTGTGAGGGCGCGGGTTAGTGTTAGCGTACGGGTTAGGATTAGGGGACGGGTGAGGGTCAGGCTTCGGGGAAGGGTTAGGTTTAGGGTTCGGGCTAGGGTTAGGGTTAGGGGACGGGGACGGTTTAGGGTCCAGGTGAGGGTACGGCAACGCTTTAACGGGAGCGTACGTGTGAGGGCGCGGGTTAGTTTTAGCGTACGGGTTAGGATTAGGGGACGGGTGAGGGTCAGGCTTCGGGGAAGGGTTAGGGTTAGGGTTCGGGCTAGGGTTAGGGTTAGGGGACGGGGACGGTTTAGGGTCCAGGTGAGGGTACGGCAACACTTTAGGGGGAGCGTGCGTGTGAGGGCGCGGGTTAGTGTTAGCTTATGGGTTAGGATTAGGGGATGGGTGAGGGTCAGGCTTTGGGGAAGGGTTAGGGTTAGGGTTGGGGCTAGGGTTAGGATTAGGGGACGGCGACAGTTTAGGTTCCAGGTGAGGGTACGGCAACGCTATAGGGGGAGTGTACGTGTGAGGACGCGGGTTAGTGTTAGCCTACGGGTTAGGATTAGGGGACGGGTGAGGGTCAGGCTTCGGTGAATGGTTAGGGTTAGTGTTCGGGCTAGGGTTAGGGTTAGGGGACAGGGACGGTTTAGGGTCCAGGTGAGGGTACGGCAACGCTTTAGGGGGAGTGTGCGTGTGAGGGCGCGGGTTAGTGTTAGCGTTCAGGTTAGGATTAGTGGACGGGTGAGGGTCAGGCTTTGGGGAAGGGTTAGGGTTAGGGTTCGGACTAGGGTTAGGGTTAGGGGACGGGGACGGTTTAGGGTCCAGGTGAGGGTACGGTAATGCTTTAGGGGGAGCGTGCGTGTGAGGGCGCGGGTTAGTGTTAGCGTATGGGTTAGGATTAGGGGACCGGTGAGGGTCAGGCTTCGGGGAAGGGTTAGGGTTAGGGTTCGGGCTAGGGTTAGGGTTAGGGGACGGGGACGGTTTAGGGTCCAGGGGAGGGTACGGCAACGCTATAGGGGGAGCGTACGTGTGAGGGCGCGGGTTAGTGTTAGCCTACTGGATAGGATTACGGGACGGTTGAGGGTCAGGCTTTGGAGAAGGGTTAGGGGTAGGGTTCAGGCTAGGGTTAGGGTTAGGGGACGGGGACGGTTGAGGGTCCAGGTGAGGGTACGGCAACGCTTTAGAGGGAGCGTGCGTGTGAGGGTGTGGGTAAGTGTTAGGGTAAGGGTTAGGATTAGGGGACGGGTGAGGGTCAGGCTTCGGGGAATGGCTAGGGTGAGGTTTCGGGCTAGGGTTAGGGGAAGGGGACGGTTTGGGGTCCAAGTGAGGGTACGGCAACGCTTTAGGGGGAGCGTGCGTGTGAGGGCGCGGGTTAGTTTTAGCGTACGGGTTAGGATTAGGGGACGGGTGAGGGTCAGGCTTCGGGGAAGTGTTAGGTTTCGGGTTCGGGCTAGGGTTAGGGTTAGGGGACGGGGACGGTTTAGGGTCCAGGTGAGGGTACGGCAACGCTTTAGGGGGAGAGTGCATGTGAGTGCGCGGGTTAGTGTTAGCGTACGGGTTAGGATTAGGGGACGTGTGAGGGTCAGGCTTCGGGGAAGGGTTAGGGTTAGGGTTCGGGCTAGGGTTAGGGTTAGGGGACGGGGACGGTTTAGGGTCCAGGTGAGGGTACGGCAACGATTTAGGGGGAGCGTGTGTGTGAGGGCGCGGGTTAGTGTTAGCGTACGGGTTAGGATTAGGGGACGGGTGAGGGGCAGGCTTCGGGGAAAGGTTAGGGTTAGGCTTCGGGCTAGGGTTAGGGTTAGGGGACGGGGACGGTTTAGGTTCCAGGTGTGGTTACGGCAACGCTTTAGGGGGAGCGTACGTGTGAGGGCGCGGGTTAGTGTTACCGTACAGGTTAGAATTAGGGGACGGGTGAGGGTCAGGCTTCGGGGAAGGGTTAGGGTTAGGGTTCGGGCTAGGGTTAGGGTTAGGGGACGGGGAAGGTTTAGGGTCCAGGTGAGGGTACGGCAACGCTTTAGGGGGAGCGTGCGTGTGAGGGCGCGGGCTAGTGTTAGCGTACGGGTTAGGATGAGGGGACGGGTGAGGGTCAGGCTTCGGGGAAGGGTTAGGGTTAGGGTTCGGGCTAGGGTTAGGGTTAGGGGACGGGGACGGTTTAGGGTCCAGGTGAGAGTACGGCAACGCTTTAGGGGGAGCGTGTGTGTGAGGGCGCGGGTTATTGTTAGCGTACGGGTTAGGATTAGGGGACGGGTGAGGGTCAGGCTTCGGGGAAGGGTTAGGGTTAGGGTTCGGGCTAGGGTTAGAGGACGGGGACGGGGACTGTTTAGGGTCCAGGTGAGGGTACGGCAACGCTTTAGGGGGAGCGTACGTGTGAGGGCGCGGGTTAGTGTTAGCGTACGGGTTAGGATTAGGGGACGTGTGAGGGTCAGGCTTCGGGGAAGGGTTAGGTTTAGGGTTCGGGCTACGGTTAGGGTTAGGGGACGGGGACGGTTTAGGGTCCAGGTGAGGGTACGGCCACGCTTGAGGGGGAGCGTACGTGTGAGGGCGAGGGTTAGTGTTAGCGTCCGGGTTAGGATTAAGGGACGGGTGAGGGTCAGGCTTCGCGGAAGTGTTAGGGTTAGGGTTCGGGCTAGGGTTAGGGTTAGGGGACGGGGACGGTTTAGGGTCCAGGTGAGGGTACGGCAACGCTTTAGGGGGAGCATACGTGTGAGGGCGCGGGTTAGTGTTAGCGTACGGGTTAGGATTAGGGGACGGGTGAGGGTCAGGCTTCGCGGAAGGGTTAGGGTTAGGGTTCGGGCTAGGGTTAGGGTTAGGGGACGGGGACGGTTTAGGGTCCAGGTGAGGGTACGGCAACGCTTTAGGGGGAGCGTACGTGTGAGGGCGCGAGTTAGTGTTAGCGTACGGGTTAGGATTAGGGGACGGGTGAGGGTCAGGCTTCGGGGAAGGGTTAGGTTTAGGGTTAGGTCTAGGGTTAGGGTTAGGGGACGGGGACGGTTTAGGGTCCAGGTGAGGGTACGGTAATGCTTTAGGGGGAGCGTGCGTGTGAGGGCGCGGGTTAGTGTTAGCGTACGGGTTAGGATTAGGGGACCGGTGAGGGTCAGGCTTCGGGGAAGGGTTAGGGTTAGGGTTCAGGCTAGGGTTAGGGTTAGGGGACGGGGACGGTTTAGGGTCCAGGTGAGGGTACGGCAACGCTATAGGGGGAGCGTACGTGTGAGGGCGTGGGTTAGTGTTAGCCTACTGGATAGGATTACGGGACGGGTGAGGGTCAGGCTTCGCGGAAGGGTTAGGGTTAGGGTTCGGGCTAGGGTTAGGGTTAGGGGACGGGGACGGTTTAGGTTCCAGGTGAGGGTATGGCAACGCTTTAGGGGGAGCGTGCGTGTGAGGGCGTGGGTTAGTGTTGGCGTACGGGTTAGGATTAGGGGACGGGTGAGGGTCAGGATTCAGGGAAGTGTTAGGGTTAGGGTTCGGGCTAGGGTTAGGGTTAGGGGACGGGGACGGTTTAGGGTCCAGGTGAGGGTATGGCAACGCTTTAGGGGGAGCGTGCGTGTGAGGGCGTGGGTTAGTGTTGGCGTACGGGTTAGGATTAGGGGACGGGTGAGGGTCAGGCTTCAGGGAAGTGTTAGGGTTAGGGTTCGGGCTAGAGTTAGGGTTAGGGGACGGGGACGGTTTAGGGTCCAGGGGAGGGTACGACAACGCTTTAGGGGGAGTGTACGTGTGAGGGCGTGGGTTAGTGTTAGCGTACGGGTTAGGATTAGGGGACGGGTGAGGGTCAGGCTTCAGGGAAGGGTTAGGGTTACGGTTCGGGCTAGGGTTAGGGTTAGGGGAAGGGGACGGTTTAGGGTCCAGGGGAGGGTACGACAACGCTTTAGGGGGAGTGTACGTGTGAGGGCGTGGGTTAGTGTTAGCGTACGGGTTAGGATTAGGGGACGTATGAGAGTCAGGCTTCGGGAAAGGGTTAGGGTTAGGGTTCGGGCTAGGGTTAGGGTTAAGGGACGGGGACGGTTTAGGGTCCAGGGGAGGGTACGGCAACGCTTTAGGGGAAGCGTACTTGTGAGGGCGCGGGTTAGTGTTTGCGTACGGGTTAGGATTAGGGGACGGGTGAGTGTCAGGCTTCGGGGAAGGGTTAGGTTTAGGGTTCGGGCTCGGGTTAGGGTTAGGGGACGGGGACGGTTTAGGGTCCGGGTGAGGGTACGGCAACGCTTTAGGGGGAGCGTGCGTGTGAGGTCGCGGGTTCGTGTTAGCGTACGGGTTAGGATTAGGGGACGGGTGAGGGTCAGGCTTCGGGGAAGTGTTAGGTTTAGGGTTCGGACTCTGGTTAGGGTTAGGGGACGTGGACGGTTTAGGTCCAGGTGAGGGTACGGCAACGCTTTAGGGGGAGCGTGCGTGTGAGGGCGCAGGTTAGTGTTAGCGTACGGGTTAGGATTAGGGGACGGGTGAGTGTCAGGCTTCGGAGAAGGGTTAGGGTTAGGGTTCGGGCTAGGGTTAGGGTTAGGGGACGGGGACGGTTTAGGGTCCTGGTGAGGGTACGGCAACGCTTTAACGGGATCGTACGTGTGAGGGCGCGGGTTAGTTTTAGCGTACGGGTTAGGATTAGGGGACGGGTGAGGGTCAGGCTTCGGGGAAGGGTTAGGGTTAGGGTTCGGGCTAGGGTTAGGGTTAGGGGACGGGGACGGTTTAGGGTCCAGGTGAGGGTACGGCAACGCTATAGGGGGAGCGTACGTGTGAGGACGCGGGTTAGTGTTAGCCTACGGGTTAGGATTAGGGGACGGGTGAGGGTCAGGCTTCGGTGAATGGTTAGGGTTAGTGTTCGGGCTAGGGTTAGGGTTAGGGGACGGGGACGGTTTAGGGTCCAGGTGAGGGTACGGCAACGCTTTAGGGGAAGTGTGCGTGTGAGGGCGCGGGTTAGTGTTAGCGTTCAGGTTAGGATTAGTGGACGGGTGAGGGTCAGGCTTTGGGGAAGGGTTAGGGTTAGGGTTCAGGCTAGGGTTAGGGTTAGGGGACGGGGACGGTTTAGGGTCCAGGTGAGGGTACGGTAATGCTTTAGGGGGAGCGTGCGTGTGAGGGCGCGGGTTAGTTTTAGCGTATGGGTTAGGATTAGGGGACCGGTGAGGGTCAGGCTTCGGGGAAGGGTTAGGGTTAGGGTTCGGGCTAGGGTTAGGGTTAGGGGACGGGGACGGTTTAGGGTCCAGGGGAGGGTACGGCAACGCTATAGGGGGAGCGTACATGTGAGGGCGCGGGTTAGTGTTAGCCTACTGGATAGGATTACGGGACGGGTGAGGGTCAGGCTTTGGAGAAGGGTTAGGGTTAGGGTTCAGGCTAGGGTTAGGGTTAGGGGACGGGGACGGTTTAGGGTCCAGGTGAGGGTACGGCAACGCTTTAGAGGGAGCGTGCGTGTGAGGGTGCGGGTAAGTGTTAGGGTACGGGTTAGGATTAGGGGACGGGTGAGGGTCAGGCTTCGGCGAAGGGTTAGGGATAGGGTTCGGGCTAGGTTTAGGGTTAGGGGACGGGGACGGTTTAGGGTCCAGGTGAGGGTACGGCAACGCTTTAGGGGGAGCGTGCGTGTGAGGGCGCAGGATAGTGTTAGCGTACGGGTTAGGATTAGGGGACGGGTGAGGGTCAGGCTTCGGGGAAGTGTTAGGGTTAGGGTTCGGGCTAGGGTTAGGGTTAGGGGACGGGGACGGTTTAGGGTCCAGGTGAGGGTACAGCAACGCTTTACGGGGAGCGTGCGTGTGAGGGCGCGGGTTAGTGTTAGCGTACGGGTTAGGATTAGGGGACGGGTGAGGGTCAGGCTTCGGGGAAGGGTTAGGGTTAGGGTTCGGCCTAGGGTTAGGGTTAGAGGACGGGGACGGTTTAGGGTCCAGGTGAGGATATGGCAACGCTTTAGGGGGAGCGTGCGTGTGAGCGCGCGGGTTAGTGTTAGCGTACGGGTTAGGATTAGGGGACGGGTGAGGGTCAGGCTTCGGGGAATGGTTAGGGTGAGGTTTCGGGCTAGGGTTAGGGGAAGGGGACGGTTTGGGGTCCAAGTGAGGGTACGGCAACGCTTTAGGGGGAGCGTGCGTGTGAGGGCGCGGGTTAGTTTTAGCGTACGGGTTAGGATTAGGGGACGGGTGAGGGTCAGGCTTCGGGGAAGTGTTAGGTTTCGGGTTCGGGCTAGGGTTAGGGTTAGGGTTAGGGGACGGTTTAGGGTCCAAGTGAGGGTAGGGCAACGCTTTAGAGGGAGAGTGCATGTGAGTGCGCGGGTTAGTGTTAGCGTACGGGTTAGGATTAGGGGACGGGTGAGGGTCAGGCTTCGGGGAAGGGTTAGGGTTAGGGTTCGGGCTAGGGTTAGGGTTAGGGGACGGGGACGGTTTAGGGTCCAGGTGAGGGTACGGCAACGCTTTAGGGGGAGCGTGTGTGTGAGGGCGCGGGTTAGAGTTAGCGTACGGGTTAGGATTAGGGGACGGGTGAGGGTCAGGCTTCGGGGAAGGGTTAGGGTTAGGGTTCGGGCTAGGGTTAGGGTTAGGGGACGGGGACGGTTTAGGGTCCAGGTGAGGGTATGGCAACGCTTTAGGGGGAGCGTGCGTGTGAGGGCGTGGGTTAGTGTTGGCGTACGGGTTAGGATTAGGGGACGGGTGAGGGTCAGGCTTCGGGAAAGGGTTAGGGTTAGGGTTCGGGCTAGGGTTAGGGCTAAGGGACGGGGACGGTTTAGGGTCCAGGGGAGGGTAAGGCAACGCTTTAGGGGAAGCGTACTTGTGAGGGTGCGGGTTAGTGTTTGCGTACGGGTTAGGATTAGGGGACGGGTGAGTGTCAGGCTTCGGGAAAGGGTTAGGGTTAGGATTCAGGCTAGGGTTAGGGTTAGGGGACGGGGACGGTTTAGGGTCAAGGTGAGGGTACGGCAACGCTTTAGGGGGAGCGTGCGTGTGAGGACGCGGGTTAGTGTTAGCGTACGGGTTAGGATTAGGGGACCGGTGAGGGTCAGGCTTCGGGGAAGGGTTAGGGTTAGGGTTCGGGCTAGGGTTAGGGTTAGGTGACGGGGACGGTTTAGGGTCCTGGTGAGGGTACGGCAACACTTTAGGGGGAGCGTGCGTGTGAGGGCGCGGGTTGGTGTTAGCGTACGGGTTAGGATTAGGGGACCGGTGAGTGTCAGGCTTCGGGGAAGGGTTAGGTTTAGGGTTCGGGCTCGGGTTAAGGTTAGGGGACGGGGACGGTTTAGGGTCCAGGTGAGGGTACGGCAACGCTTTAGGGGGAGCGTGCGTGTGAGGTCGCGGGTTCGTGTTAGCGTACGGATTAGGATTAGGGGACGGGTGAGGGTCAGGCTTCGGGGAAGTGTTAGGTTTAGGGTTCGGACTCTGGTTAGGGTTAGGGGACGTGGACGGTTTAGGTCCAGGTGAGGGTACGGCAACGCTTTAGGGGGAGCGTGCGTGTGAGGGCGCAGGTTAGTGTTAGCGTACGGGTTAGGATTAGGGGACGGTTGAGGGTCAGGCTTCGGGCAAGGGTTAGGGTTAGGGTTCGGGCTAGGGATAGGGTTAGGAGACAGGGACGGTTTACTGTCCAGGTGAGGGTACGGCAACGCTATAGGGGGAGTGTACGTGTGAGGGCGGGGGTTAGTGTTAGCGTACGGGTTAGGATTAGGGGACGGGTGAGGGTCAGGCTTCGGAGAAGGGTTAGGGTTAGGGTTCGGGCTAGGGTTAGGGTTAGGGGACGGGGACGGTTTAGGGTCCAGGTGAGGGTACGGCAACGCTTTAACGGGAGCGTACGTGTGAGGGCGCGGGTTAGTTTTAGCGTACGGGTTAGGATTAGGGGACGGGTGAGGGTCAGGCTTTGGGGAAGGGTTAGGGTTAGGGTTCGGGCTAGGGTTAGGATTAGGGGACGGCGACAGTTTAGGGTCCAGGTGAGGGTACGGCAACGCTATAGGGGGAGCGTACGTGTGAGGACGCGGGTTAGTGTTAGCCTACGGGTTAGGATTAGGGGACGGGTGAGGGTCAGGCTTCGGTGAATGGTTAGGGTTAGTGTTCGGGCTAGGGTTAGGGTTAGGGGACGAGGACGGTTTAGGGTCCAGGTGAGGGTACGGCAACGCTTTAGGGGGAGTGTGCGTGTGAGGGCGCGGGTTAGTGTTAGCGTTCAGGTTAGGATTAGTGGACGGGTGAGGGTCAGGCTTCGGGGAAGGGTTAGGGTTAGGGTTCGGGCTAGGGTTAGGGTTAGGGGACGGGGACGGTTTAGGGTCCAGGGGAGGGTACGGCAACGCTATAGGGGTAGCGTACGTGTGAGGGCGCGGGTTAGTGTTAGCCTACTGGATAGGATTACGGGACGGGTGAGGGTCAGGCTTTGGAGAAGGGTTAGGGTTAGGGTTCAGGCTAGGGTTAGGGTTAGGGGACGGGGACGGTTTAGCGTCCAGGTGAGGGTACGGCAACGCTTTAGAGGGAGCGTGCGTGTGAGGGTGCGGGTAAGTGTTAGGGTACGGGTTAGGATTAGGGGACGGGTGAGGGTCAGGCTTCGGGGAAGGGTTAGGGATAGGGTTCGGGCTAGGTTTAGGGTTAGGGGACGGGGACGGTTTAGGGTCCAGGTGAGTGTACGGCAACGCTTTAGGGGGAGCGTGCGTGTGAGGGCGCAGGATAGTGTTAGCGTACGGGTTAGGATTAGGGGACGGGTGAGGGTCAGGCTTCGGGGAAGTGTTAGGGTTAGGGTTCGGGCTAGGGTTAGGGTTAGGGGACGGGGACGGTTTAGGGTCCAGGTGAGGGTACAGCAACGCTTTAGGGGGAGCGTGCCTGTGAGGGCGCGGGTTAGTGTTAGCGTACGGGTTAGGATTAGGGGACGGGTGAGGGTCTGGCTTCGGGGAAGGGTTAGGGTTAGGGTTCGGCCTAGGGTTAGGGTTAGAGGACGGGGACGGTTTAGGGTCCAGGTGAGGATATGGCAACGCTTTAGGGGGAGCGTGCGTGTGAGCGCGCGGGTTAGTGTTAGCGTACGGGTTAGGATTAGGGGACGGGTGAGGGTCAGGCTTCGGGGAAAGGTTAGGGTGAGGTTTCGGGCTAGGGTTAGGGGAAGGGGACGGTTTGGGGTCCAAGTGAGGGTACGGCAACGCTTTAGGGGGAGCGTGCGTGTGAGGGCGCGGGTTAGTTTTAGCGTACGGGTTAGGATTAGGGGACGGGTGAGGGTCAGGCTTCGGGGAAGTGTTAGGTTTCGGGTTCGGGCTAGGGTTAGGGTTAGGGGACGGGGACGGTTTAGGGTCCAAGTGAGGGTACGGCAACGCTTTAGGGGGAGAGTGCATGTGAGTGCGCGGGTTAGTGTTAGCGTACGGGTTAGGATTAGGGGACGTGTGAGGGTCAGGCTTCGGGGAAGGGTTAGGGTTAGGGTTCGGGCTAGGGTTAGGGTTAGGGGACGGGGACGGTTTAGGGTCCAGGTGAGGGTACGGCAACGCTTTAGGGGGAGCGTGTGTGTGAGGGCGCGGGTTAGAGTTAGCGTACGGGTTAGGATTAGGGGACGGGTGAGGGTCAGGCTTCGGGGAAGTGTTAGGGTTAGGCTTCGGGCTAGGGTTAGGGTTAGGGGACGCGGACGGTTTAGGTTCCAGGTGTTGTTACGGCAACGCTTTAGGGGGAGCGTACGTGTGAGGGCGCGGGTTAGTGTTACCGTACAGGTTAGAATTAGGGGACGGGTGAGGGTCAGGCTTCGGGGAAGGGTTAGGGTTAGGGTTCGGGCTAGGGTTAGGGTTAGGGGACGGGGAAGGTTTAGGGTCCAGGTGAGGGTACGGAAACGCTTTAGGGGGAGCGTGCGTGTGAGGGCGCGGGCTAGTGTTAGCGTCCGGGTTAGGATGAGGGGACGGGTGAGGGTCAGGCTTCGGGGAAGGGTTAGGGTTAGGGTTCGGGCTAGGGTTAGGGCTAGGGGACGGGGACGGTTTAGGGTCCAGGTGAGAGTACGGCAACGCTTTAGGGGGAGCGTGTGTGTGAGGGCGCGGGTTATTGTTAGCGTACGGGTTAGGATTAGGGGACGGGTGAGGGTCAGGCTTCGGGGAAGGGTTAGGGTTAGGGTTCGGGCTAGGGTTAGAGGACGGGGACGGGGACTGTTTAGGGTCCAGGTGAGGGTACGGCAACGCTTTAGGGGGAGCGTACGTGTGAGGGCGCGGGTTAGTGTTAGCGTACGGGTTAGGATTAGGGGACGGGTGAGGGTCAGGCTTCGGGGAAGGGTTAGGGTTAGGGTTCGGGCTAGGGTTAGGGTTAGGTGACGGGGACGGTTTAGGGTCCAGGTGAGGGTACGGCAACGATTTAGGGGGAGCGTGCGTGTGAGGGCGCGGGTTATTGTTAGCGTACGGGTTAGGATTAGGGGACGGGTGAGGGTCAGGCTTCGGGGAAGGGTTAGGGCTAGTGTTCAGGCTAGGGTTAGGGTTAGGGGACGGGGACGGTTTAGGGTCCAGGTGAGTGTACGGCAATGCTTTAGGGGGAGCGTGCGTGTGAGGGCGCGGGTTAGTGTTAGCGTACGGGTTAGGATTAGGGGACGGGTGAGGGTCAGGCTTCGGGGAAGTGTTAGGGTTAGCGTTTGGGCTAGGGTTAGGGTTAGGGGACGGGGACGGTTTAGGGTCCAGGTGAGGGTACGGCAACGCTTTAGGTGGAGCGTGCGTGTGAGGGCGCGGGTTAGTGTTAGCGTACGGGTTAGGATTAGGGGACGGGTGAGGGTCAGGCTTCGGGGAAGGGTCAGGGTTAGGGTTCGGGCTAGGGTTAGGGTTAGGGGACGGGGACGGTATAGGGTCCAGGTGAGGGTACGGCAACGCTTTAGTGGGAGCGTGCGTGTGAGGGTGCGGGTTAGTGTTAGCGTACGGGTTAGGATTAGGGGACGGGTGAGGGTCAGGCTCCGGGGAAGGGTTAGGTTTAGGGTTCGGGCTAGGGTTAGGGTTAGGGGACGGGGACGGTTTAGGGTCCAGGTGAGGGTGCGGCAAGTCTTTAGGGGGAGCGTGCGTGTGAGGGCGCGGGTTAGTGTTAGCGTACGGGTTAGGATTAGGGGACGGGTGAGGGTCAGGCTTCGGGGAAGGGTTAGGGTTAGGGTTCGGGCTAGGGTTAGGGTTAGGGGACGAGGACAGTTTAGGGTCCAGGTGAGGGTACGGCAACGCTTTAGGGGGAGCGTACGTGTGAGGGCGCGTGTTAGTGTTAGCGTACTGGTTAGGATTAGGGGACGTGTGAGGGTCAGGCTTCGGGAAAGGGTTAGGTTTAGGGTTCGGGCTACGGTTAGGGTTAGGGGACGGGGACGGTTTAGGGTCCAGGTGCGGGTACGGCCACGCTTGAGGGGGAGCGTACGTGTGAGGGCGAGGGTTAGTGTTAGCGTCCGGGTTAGGATTAAGGGACGGGTGAGTGTCAGGCTTCGGGGAAGTGTTAGGGTTAGGGTTTGGGCTAGGGTTAGGGTTAGGGGACGGGGACGGTTCAGAGTCCATGTGAGGATACGGCAACGCTTTAGGGGGAGCGTACGTGTGAGGGCGCGGTTTAGTGTTAACGTACGGGTTACGATTAGGAGACGGGTGAGGGTCAGGCTTCGGGGAAGTGTTAGGGTTAAGGTTCGAGCTAGGGTTAGGGTTAGGGGACGGGGATGATTTAGGGTCCAGGTGAGGGTACGGCAACGCTTTAGTGGGAGCGTACGTCTGAGGGTGCGAGTTAGTGTTAGCGTACGGCTTAGGATTAAAGGTCGGGTGAGGGTCAGTCTTTGGGGAAAGGTTAGGGTTAGGGTTCGGTCTAGGGTTAGTGTTAGGGGACGGGGACAGCTTAGGGTCCAGGTGAGGGTACGGAAACGCTTTAGGGGGAGCGTACGTGTGAGGGCGCGGGTAAGTGTTAGCGTACGGGTTAGGATTAGGGGACAGCTGAGGGTCATGCTTCGGGGAAGGGTTAGGGTTAGGGTTCGGGCTAGGGTTAGGGTTAGGGGACGGGGACGGTTTAGGGTCCAGGTGAGGGTACGGCAACGCTTTAGGGGGAGCGTGCGTGTGAGGGCGTGGGTTAGTGTTAGCGTACGGGTTAGGATTAGGGGACGGGTGAGGGTCAGGCTTCGGGGAAGGGTTAGGGTTAGGGTTCGGGCTAGGGTTAGGGTTAGGGACGGGGACGGTTTAGGGTCCAGGTGAGGGTACGGCAACGCTTTAGGGGGAGCGTGCGTGTGGGGGCGCGGGTTAGTGTTAGCGTCCGGGTTAGGATTAGGGTACGGGTGAGGGTCAGGCTTCGGGGAAGTGTTAGGGTTAGGGTTCGGGCTAGAGATAGTGTTAGGGGACAGGGACGGTTTAGGGTCCAGGTGAGGGTACGGCAACGCTTTAGGGGGAGCGTGCGTGTGAGGGCGCGGGTTAGTGTTAGCGTACGGGTGAGGTTTAGGGGACGGGTGAGTGTCAGGCTTCGGGGAAGGGTTAGGGTTAGGGTTCGGGCTAGGGTTAGGGTTAGGGGACGGGGACGGTTTAGGGTCCAGGTGAGGGTACGGCAACGCTTTAGGGGGAGCGTGCGTGTGAGGGCGCGGGTTAGTGTTAGCGTCCGGGTTAGGATTAGGGGACGGGTGAGGGTCAGGCTTCGGGGAAGGGTTAGGTTTCGGGTTCGGGCTAGGGTTAGGGTTAGGGGACGGGGACGGTTTAGGGTCCAGGTGAGGGTACGGCAACGCGTTAGGGGGAGCGTGCGTGTGACGGCGCGGGTTAGTGTTAGCGTACGGGTTAGGATTAGGGGACGGGTGAGGGTCAGGCTTCGGGGAAGGGTTAGGGTTAGGGTTCGGGCTAGGGTTAGGGTTAGGGGACGGGGACGGTTTAGGGTCCAGGTGAGGGTACGGCAACGCTTTAGGGGGAGCGTGCATGTGAGGGCGCGGGTTAGTGTTAGCGTACGGGTTAGGATTAGGGGACCGGTGAGGGTCAGGCTTCGGGGAAGGGTTAGGGTTAGGGTTCGGGCTAGGGTTAGGGTTAGGGGACGGGGACGGATTAGGGTCCAAGTGAGGGTACGGCAACGCTATAGGGGGAGTGTACGTGTGAGGTTGCAGGTTAGTGTTAGCCAATGGGATAGGATTACGGGACGGGTGAGTGTCAGGCTTCGGGGAAGGGTTAGGGTTAGGGTTCGGGCTAGGGTTAGGGTTAGGGGACGGGGACGGTTTAGGGTCCAGGTGAGGGTACGGCAACGCTTTAGCGGGAGCGTACGTGTGAGGGCGCGGTTTAGTTTTAGCATACGGGTTAGGATTAGGGGACGAATGAGGGTCAGGCTTCCGGGAAGGTTTAGGGTTAGGGTTCGGGCTAGGGTTAGGGTTAGGGGACGGTTTAGGGTCCAGGTGAGGGTACGGCAACGCTTTAGGGGGAGCGTGCGTGTGAGGGCGCGGGTTAGTGTTAGCGTCCGGGTTAGGATTAGGGGACGGGTGAGGGTCAGGCTTCCGGGAAGGGTTAGGGTTAGGGTTCGGGCTAGGGTTAGGGTTAGGGGACGGTTTAGGGTCCAAGTGAGGGTACGGCAACGCTTTAGGGGGAGCGTGCGTGTGAGGGCGCGGGTTAGTGTTAGCGTACGTGTTAGGATTAATGGACGGGTGAGGGTCAGGCTTTGGGGAAGGGTTAGGGTTAGGGTTCGGGCTAGGGTTAGGGTTAGGGGACGGCGACAGTTTAGGGTCCAGGTGAGGGTACGGCAACGCTATAGGGGGAGTGTACGTGTGAGGACGTGGGTTAGTGTTAGCGTACGGGTTAGGATTAGGGGACGGGTGAGGGTCAGGCTTCGGTGAATGGTTAGGTTTAGGGTTCGGGCTAGGGTTAGGGTTAGGGGACGGGGACGGTTTAGGGTCCAGGTGAGGGTACGGCAACGCTTTAGTGGGAGCGTGCGTGTGAGGGCGCGGGTTAGTGTTAGCGTACGGGTTAGGATTAGGGGACGGGTGAGGGTCAGGCTTCGCGGAAGGGTTAGGGTTAGGGTTCGGGCTAGGGTTAGGGTTAGGGGACGGGGACGGTTTAGGGTCCAGGTGAGGGTACGGCAACGCTTTAGGGGGAGCGTGCGTGTGAGGGCGTGCGTTAGTGTTAGCGTACGGGTTAGGATTAGGGGACGGGTGAGGGTCAGGCTTCGGGGAAAGGTTAGGTTTAGGGTTTGGTCTAGGGTTAGGGTTAGGGGACGGGGACGGTTTAGGGTCCAGGTGAGGGTACGGCAACGCTTTAGGGGGAGCGTACGTGTGAGGGCGCGGGTTAGTGTTAGCGTACGGGTTAGGATTAGGGGACGGGTGAGGGTCAGGCTTCGGGGAAGGGTTAGGTTTAGGGTTCGGGCTAGGGTTAGAGTTAGGGGATGGGGACGGTTTAGGGTCCAGGTGAGGGTACGGCAACGCTTTAGGGGGAGCGTGCGTGTGAGGGCGCGGGTTAGTGTTAGCGTACGGGTTAGGATTAGGGGACGGGTGAGGGTCAGGCTTCGGGGAAGGGTTAGGGTTAGGGTTCGGGCTAGGGTTAGGGTTAGGGGACGGGGACGGTTTAGGGTCCAGGTGAGGGTACGGCAACGCTTTAGGGGGAGCGTGCATGTGAGGGCGCGGGTTAGTGTTAGCGTACGGGTTAGGATTAGGGGACCGGTGAGGGTCAGGCTTCGGGGAAGGGTTAGGGTTAGGGTTCGGGCTAGGGTTAGGGTTAGGGGACGGGGACGGATTAGGGTCCAGGTGAGGGTACGGCAACGCTATAGGGGGAGTGTACGTGTGAGGTTGCAGGTTAGTGTTAGCCAATGGGATAGGATTACGGGACGGGTGAGTGTCAGGCTTCGGGGAAGGGTTAGGGTTAGGGTTCGGGCTAGGGTTAGGGTTAGGGGACGGGGACGGTTTAGGGTCCAGGTGAGAGTACGGCAACGCTTTAGCGGGAGCGTACGTGTGAGGGCGCGGTTTAGTTTTAGCGTACGGTTTAGGATTAGGGGACGAATGAGGGTCAGGCTTCCGGGAAGGTTTAGGGTTAGGGTTCGGGCTAGGGTTAGGGTTAGGGGACGGTTTAGGGTCAAGGTGAGGGTACGGCAACGCTTTAGGGGGAGCGTGCGTGTGAGGGCGTGGTTTAGTGTTAGCGTCCGGGTTAGGATTAGGGGACGGGTGAGGGTCAGGCTTCCGGGAAGGGTTAGGGTTACGGTTCGGGCTATGGTTAGGGTTAGGGGACGGTTTAGGGTCCAGGTGAGGGTACGGCAACGCTTTAGGGGGAGCGTGCGTGTGAGGGCGCGGGTTAGTGTTAGCGTACGTGTTAGGATTAAGGGACGGGTGAGGGTCAGGCTTTTGGGAAGGGTTAGGGTTAGGGTTCGGGCTAGGGTTAGGGTTAGGGGACGGCGACAGTTTAGGGTCCAGGTGAGGGTACGGCAACGCTATAGGGGGAGTGTCCGTGTGAGGACGCGGGTTAGTGTTAGCGTACGGTTTAGGATTAGGGGACGGGTGAGGGTCAGGCTTCGGTGAATGGTTAGGTTTAGGGTTCGGGCTAGGGTTAGGGTTAGGGGACGGGGACGGTTTAGGGTCCAGGTGAGGGTACGGCAACGCTTTAGGGGGAGCGTGCGTGTGAGGGCGCGGGTTAGTGTTAGCGTACGGGTTAGGATTAGGGGACGGGTGAGGGTCAGGCTTCGCGGAAGGGTTAGGGTTAGGGTTCGGGCTAGGGTTAGGGTTAGGGGACGGGGACGGTATAGGGTCCAGGTGAGGGTACGGCAACGCTTTAGGGGGAGCGTACGTGTGAGGGCGCGGGTTAGTGTTAGCGTACGGGTTAGGATTAGGGGACGGGTGAGGGTCAGGCTTCGGGGAAGGGTTAGGTTTAGGGTTCGGGCTAGGGTTAGAGTTAGGGGATGGGGACGGTTTAGGGTCCAGGTGAGGGTACGGCAACGCTTTAGGGGGAGCGTGCGTGTGAGGGCGCGGGTTAGTGTTAGCGTACGGGTTAGGATTAGGGGACGGGTGAGGGTCAGGCTTCGGGGAAGGGTTAGGGTTAGGGTTCGGGCTAGGGTTAGGGTTAGGGGACGGGGACGGTTTAGGTTCCAGGTGAGGGTACGGCAACGCTTTAGGGGGAGCGTGCATGTGAGGGCGCGGGTTAGTGTTAGCGTACGGGTTAGGATTAGGGGACCGGTGAGGGTCAGGCTTCGGGGAAGGGTTAGGGTTAGGGTTCGGGCTAGGGTTAGGGTTAGGGGACGGGGACGGATTAGGGTCCAGGTGAGGGTACGGCAACGCTATAGGGGGAGTGTACGTGTGAGGGCGCGGGTTAGTGTTAGCCAATGGGATAGGATTACGGGACGGGTGAGTGTCAGGCTTCGGGGAAGGGTTAGGGTTAGGGTTAGGGCTAGGGTTAGGGTTAGGGGACGGGGACGGTTTAGGGTCCAGGTGAGGGTATGGCAACGCTTTAGCGGGAGCGTACGTGTGAGGGCACGGTTTAGTTTTAGCGTACGGGTTAGGATTAGGGGACGGGTGAGGGTCAGGCTTCGGGGAAGGGTTAGGGATAGGGTTCGGGCTAGGGTTAGGGTTAGGGGACGGGGACGGTTTAGGGTCCAGGTGAGGGTACGGCAACGCTTTAGGGGGAGCGTGCGTGTGAGGGCGCAGGATAGTGTTAGCGTACGGGTTAGGATTAGGGGACGGGTGAGGGTCAGGCTTCGGGGAAGTGTTAGGGTTAGGGTTCGGGCTAGGGTTAGGGTTAGGGGACGGGGACGGTTTAGGGTCCAGGTGAGGGTACGGCAACGCTTTAGCGGGAGCGTACGTGTGAGGGCACGGGTTAGTTTTAGCGTACGGGTTAGGATTAGGGGACGGATGAGGGTCAGGCTTCGGGGAAGGGTTAGGGTTAGGGTTCGGGCTAGGGTTAGGGTTAGGGGACGGGGATGGTTTAGGGTCCAGGTGAGGGTATGGCAACGCTTTAGCGGGAGCGTACGTGTGAGGGCGCGGGTTAATTTTAGCGTACGGGTTAGGATTAGGGGACGGATGAGGGTCAGGCTTCGGGGAAGGGTTAGGGTTAGGGTTCGGGCTAGGGTTAGAGTTAGGGGACGGGGACGGTTTAGGGTCCAGGTGAGGGTACGGCAACACTTTAGGGGGAGCGTGCGTGTGAGGGCGCGGGTTAGTGTTAGCGTACGGGTTAGGATTAGGGGACGGGTGAGGGTCAGGCTTCGGTGAATGGTTAGGTTTATGGTTCGGGCTAGGGTTAGGGTTAGGGGACGGGGACGGTTTAGGGTCCAGGTGAGGGTACGGCAACGCTTTAGGGGGAGCGTGCGTGTGAGGGAGCGGGTAAGTGTTAGCGTACGGGTTAGGATTAGGGGACGGGTGAGGGTCAGGCTTCGGGGAAGGGTTAGGGATAGGGTTCGGCCTAGGGTTAGGGTTAGGGGACGGGGACGGTTTAGGGTCCAGGTGAGGGTACGGCAACGCTTTAGGGGGAGCGTGCGTGTGAGGGCGCAGGATAGTGTTAGCGTACGGGTTAGGATTAGGGGACGGGTGAGGGTCAGGCTTCGGGGAAGTGTTAGGGTTAGGGTTCGGGCTAGGGTTAGGGTTAGGGGACGGGGACGGTTTAGGGTCCAGGTGAGGGTACGGCAACGCTTTAGCGGGAGCGTACGTGTGAGGGCACGGGTTAGTTTTAGCGTACGGGTTAGGATTAGGGGACGGATGAGTGTCAGGCTTCGGGGAAGGGTTAGGGTTAGGGTTCGGGCTAGGGTTAGGGTTAGGGGACGGGGATGGTTTAGGGTCCAGGTGAGGGTACGGCAACGCTTTAGCGGGAGCGTACGTGTGAGGGCGCGGGTTAATTTTAGCGTACGAGTTAGGATTAGGGGACGGATGAGGGTCAGGCTTCGGAGAAGGGTTAGGGTTAGGGTTCGGGCTAGGGTTAGAGTTAGGGGACGGGGACGGTTTAGGGTCCAGGTGAGGGTACGGCAACACTTTAGGGGGAGCGTGCGTGTGAGGGCGCGGGTTAGTGTTAGCGTACGGGTTAGGATTAGGGGACGGGTGAGGGTCAGGCTTCGGGGAAGGGTTAGGGTTAGGGTTCGGGCTTGGTTAGGGTTAGGGGACGGGGACGGTTTAGGGTCCAGGTGAGGGTACGGCAACGCTTTAGGGGGAGCGTGCGTGTGAGGGCGCGGGTTAGTGTTAGCGTACGGGTTAGGATTAGGGGACGGGTGAGGGTCAGGCTTCGGGGAAGCGTTAGGTTTCGGGTTCGGGCTAGGGTTAGGGTTAGGGGACGGGGACGGTTTAGTGTCCAGGTGAGGGTACGGCAATGCTGTAGGAGGAGAGTGCGTGTGAGTGCGCGGGTTAGTGTCAGCGTACGGGTTAGGATTAGGGGACGGGTGAGTGTCAGGCTTCGGGGAAGGGTTAGGGTTAGGGTTCAGGCTAGGGTTAGGGTTAGGGGACAGGGACGGTTTAGGGTCCAGGTGAGGGTACGGCAACGCTTTAGGGGGAGCGTGCGTGTGAGGGCACGGGTTAGTGTTAGCGTACGGGTTAGGATTAGGGGACGGGTGAGAGTCAGGCTTCGGGGAAGGGTTAGGGTTAGGGTTCGGGCTAGGGTTATGGTTAGGGGATGGGGACGGTTTAGGGTCCAGTTGAGGGTACGGCAACGCTTTAGGGGGAGCGTGCGTGTGAGGGCGCGGGTTAGTGTTAGCGTACGGTTTAGGATTAGGGGACCGGTGAGGGTCAGGGTTCGGGGAAGGGTTAGGGTTAGGATTCGGGCTAGGGTTAGGGTTAGGGGACGGGGACGGTTTAGGGTCCAGGTGAGGGTACGGCAACGTTCTACGGGGAGCGTGCGTGTGAGGGCGCATGTTAGTGTTAGCGTACGGGTTAGGATTAGGGGACGGTTGTGGGTCAGGCTTCGCGGAAGTGTTAGGGTTAGGGTTCGGGCTAGGGTTAGGGTTAGGGGACGGGGACGGTATAGGGTCTAGGTGAGGGTACGGCAACGCTTTAGGGGGAGCATACGTGTGAGGGCGCGGGTTAGTGTTAGTGTACGGGTTAGGATTAGGGGACGGGTGAGGGTCAGGCTTCGCGGAAGGGTTAAGGTTAGGGTTCGGGCTAGGGTTAGCGTTAGGGGACGGGGACGGTTTAGGGTCCAGGTGAGGGTACGGCAACGCTTTAGGGGGAGCGTACGTGTGAGGGCGCGGGTTAGTGTTAGCGTACGGGTTAGGATTAGGGGACGGGTGAGGGTCAGGCTTCGGGGAAGGGTTAGGTTTAGGGTTCGGGCTAGGGTTAGGGTTAGGGGACGGGGACGGTTTAGGGTCTAGGTGAGGGTACGGCAACGCTTTAGGGGGAGCGTGCGTGTGAGGGCGCGGGTTAGTGTTAGCGTACGGGTTAGGATTAGGAGACGGGTGAGGGTCAGGCTTCGGGGAAGTGTTAGGGTTAGGGTTCGGGCTAGGGTTAGGGTTAGGGGACGGGGACGGTTTAGGGTCCAGGTGAGGGTACGGCAACGCTTTAGGGGGAGCGTGCGTGTGAGGGCGCGTGATAGTTTTAGCGTACGGGTTAAGATTAGGGGACGGTTGAGGGTCAGGCTTCGGGGAAGGGTTAGGGTTAGGGTTCGGGCTAGGGTTAGAGTTAGGGGACGGGGACGGTTTAGGGTCCAGGTGAGGGTACGGCAACACTTTAGGGGGAGCGTGCGTGTGAGGGCGCGGGTTGGTGTTAGCGTACGGGTTAGGATTAGGGGACGGGTGAGTGTCAGGCTTCCGGGAAGGGTTAGGTTTAGGGTTCGGGCTCGGGTTAGCATAGGGGACGGGGACGGTTTAGGGTCCAGGTGAGGGTACGGCAACGCTTTAGGGGGAGCGTGCGTGTGAGGTCGCGGGTTCGTGTTAGCGTACGGGTTAGGATTAGGGGACGGGTGAGGGTCAGGCTTCGGGGAAGTGTTAGGTTTAGGGTTCGGACTCTGGTTAGGGTTAGGGGACGTGGACGGTTTAGGTCCAGGTAAGGGTACGGCAACGCTTTAGGGGGAGCATGCGTGTGACGGCGCAGGTGAGTGTTAGCGTACGGGTTAGGATTAGGGGACAGTTGAGTGTCAGGCTTCGGGGAAGGGTTAGGGTTAGGGTTCGGGCTAGGGTTAGGGTTAGGGGACGGGGACGGTTTAGGGACCAGGTGAGAGAACGGAAACGCATTAGGGGGAGCGTGCGTGTGAGGGCGCGGGTGAGTGTTAGCGTCCGGGTTAGGTTTAGGGGACGGGTGAGGGTCAGGTTTCGGTGAAGGCTTAGGGTTAGGCTTCGCGCTAGGGTTAGGGTTAGGGGACGGGGACGGTTTAGGGTCCAGGTGAGGGTACGGCAACGCTTTAGGGGGAGCGTGCGTGTGAGGGCGCGGGTTAGTGTTAGCGTACGGGTTAGGATTAGGGGACGTGTGAGGGTCAGGCTTCGGGGAAGTGTTAGGGTTAGGGTTCGGGCTAGGGTTAGGGTTAGGGGACGGGGACGGTTTAGGGACCAGGTGAGGGTACGGCAACGCATTAGGGGGAGTGTGCGTGTGAGGGCGCGGGTGAGTGTTAGCGTCCGGGTTAGGTTTAGGGGACGGTTGAGTGTCAGGTTTCGGGTAAGGGTTAGGGTTAGGGTTCGGGCTAGGGTTAGGGTTAGGGGACGGGGACGGTTTAGGGTCCAGGTGAGGGTACAGCAACGCTTTAGGGGGAGCGTGCGTGTGAGGGCGTGGGTGAGTGCTAGCGTACAGGTTAGAATTAGGGAACGGGTGAGGGTCAGGCTTCGGGGAAGGGTTAGTGTTAGGGTTCGGGCTAGGGTTAGTGTTAGGGGACGGGGACGGTTTAGGGTCCAGGTGAGGTTACGGCAACACTTTAGGGGGAGCGTGCATGTGAGGGCGTGGGTTAGTGTTAGCGTACGGGTTAGGATTAGGGGACGGGTGAGGTTCAGGCTTCGGGGAAGAGTTAGGGGTAGGGTTCGGGCTAGGGTTAGGGTTAGCGGACGGGGACGGTTTAGGGTCCAGGTGAGTGTACGGCAACGCTTTAGGGGGAGTTTGCATGTGAGGGCGCGGGTTAGTGTTAGCGTACGGGTTAGGATTAGGGGACGGGTGAGGGTCAGGCTTCAGGGAAGGGTTAGGGTTAGGGTTCTGGCTAGGGTTAGGCTTAGGGGACGGGGACGGTTTAGGGTCCAGGTGAGGGTACGGCAACGCTTTAGGGGGAGCGTGCGTGTGAGGGCGTGGGTTAGTGTTAGCGTACGGGTTAGGATTAGGGGACGGATGAGTGTCAGGCTTCGGGGAAGGGTTAGGGTTAGGGTTCGGGCTAGGGTTAGGGTTAGGGGACGGGGACGGTTTAGGGTCCAGGTGAGGGTACGCAACGCTTTAGGGGGAGCGTGCGTGTGAGGGCGCGGGTGAGTGTTAGCGTCCGGGTTAGGATTAGGGGACGGGTGAGGGTCAGGCTTCGGGGTATGGTTATGGTTAGGGTTCGGGCTAGGGTTACGGTTAGGGGACGGGGACGGTTTAGGGTCCAGGTGAGGGTACGGCAACGCTTTAGGGGGAGCGTGCGTGTGAGGGCGCGGGTTAGTGTTAGCGTTCGGGTTAGGATTAGGGGACGGGTGAGGGTCAGGCTTCGGGGAAGTGTTAGGGTTAGGGTTCGGGCTAGGGTTAGGGTTAGGGGACGGGGACGGTTTAGGGTCCAGGTGAGGGTACGGCAACGCTTTAGGGGGAGCGTGCGTGTGAGGGCGCGGGTTAGTGTTAACGTACGGGTTAGGATTAGGGGACGGGTGAGGGTCAGGCTTCAGAGAAGTGTTAGGGTTAGGGTTCGGGCTAGGGTTAGGGTTAGGGGACGGGGACGGTTTAGGGTCCAGGTGAGGGTACGGCAACGCTTTAGGGGGAGCGTGCGTGTGAGGGCGCGGGTTAGTGTTAGCGTACGGGTTAGGATTAGGGGACGGATGAGGGTCAGGCTTCGGGGAAGGGTTAGGGTTAGGGTTCGGGCTAGGGTTAGGGTTAGGGGACGGGGACGGTTTAGGGTCCAGGTGAGGGTACGGCAACGCTTTAGGGGGAGCGTGCGTGTGAGGGCGCGAGTTAGTGTTAGCATACGGGTTAGGATTAAGGGACGGGTGAGGGTCAGGTTTCGGTGAAGGGTTAGGGTTAGGCTTCGGGCTAGGGTTAGGGTTAGGGGACGGGGACGGTTTAGGGTCCAGGTGAGGGTACGGCAACGCTTTAGGGGGAGCGTGCGTGTGAGGGCGCGGGTTAGTGTTAGCGTACGGGTTAGGATTATGGGACGGGTGAGGGTCAGGCTTCGGGGAATGGTTATGGTTAGGGTTCGGGCTAGGGTTAGGGTTAGGGGACGGGGACGGTTTAGGGTCCAGGTGAGGGTACGGCAACGCTTTAGGGGGTGCGTGTGTGTGAGGGCGCGGGTTAGTGTTACCGTACGGGTTAGGATTAGGGGACGGGTGAGGGTCAGGCTTCGGGGAAGGGTTAGGGTTAGGGTTGGGCTAGGGTTAGGGTTAAGGGACGGGGACGGTTTAGGGTCCAGGTGAGGGTACGGCAACGCTTTAGGGGGAGCGTGCGTGTGAGGGCGCGGGTTAGTGTTAACGTACGGGTTAGGATTAGGGGACGGTTGAGGGTCAGGCTTCGGGGAAGGGTTAGGGATAGGGTTCGGGCTAGGGTTAGTGTTAGGGGTTGGGGACGGTTTAGGGTCCAGGTGAGGGTACGGCAACGCTTTAGGTGGAGCGTGCGTGTGAGGGCGTGGGTGAGTGTTAGCGTACGGGTTAGGATTAGGGGACGGGTGAGGGTCAGGCTTCGGGGAAGGGTTAGGGTTAGGGTTTGGGCTAGGGTTAGGGTTAGGGGACGGGGACGGTTTAGGGTCCAGGTGAGGGTACGGCAACGCTTTAGGGGGAGCGTGCGTGTGAGGGCGCGGATTAGTGTTAGCGTACGGGTTAGGATTAGGAGACGGGTGAGGGTCAGGCTTCGGGGAAGTGTTAGGGTTAGGGTTCGGGCTAGGGTTAGGGTTAGGGGATGGGGACGGTTTAGGGTCCAGGTGAGGGTACGGCAACGCTTTAGTGGGAGCGTGCGTGTGAGGGCGCGGGTGAGTGTTAGCGTATGGGTTAGGATTAGGGGACGGGTGAGGGTCAGGCTTCGGGGAAGGGTTAGGGTTAGGCTTCGGGCTAGGGTTAGGGTTAGGGGACGGGGACGGTTTAGGGTCCAGGTGAGGGTACGGCAACGCTTTAGGGGGAGCATGCGTGTGAGGGCGCGGGTTAGTGTTAGCGTACGGGTTAGGATTAGGGGACGGGTGAGGGTCAGGCTTCGGGGAAGGGTTAGGGTTAGGGTTCGGGCTAGGGTTAGGGTTAGGGGACGGGGACGGTTTAGGGTCCAGGTGAGGGTACGGCAACGCTTTAGGGGGAGCGTGCGTGTGAGGGCGCGGGTTAGTGTTAGCGTACGGGTTAGGATTAGGGGACGGGTGAGGGTCAGGCTTCGTGGAAGGGTTAGGGTTAGGGTTCGGGCTAGGGTTAGGGTTAGGGGACGGGGACGGTTTAGGGTCCAGGTGAGGGTACGGCAACGCTTAAGGGGGAGCGTGCATGTGAGGGCGCGGGTGAGTGTTAGCACACGGGTTAGGATTAGGGGACGGGTGAGGGTCAGGCTTCGGGGAAGTGTTAGGGTTAGGGTTGGGGCTAGGGTTAGGGTTAGGGGACGGGGACGGTTTAGGGTCCAGGTGAGGGTACGGCAACGGTTTAGGGGGAGCGTGCGTGTGAGGGCGCGGGTTAGTGTTAGCATACGGGTTAGGATTAGGGGACGGGTGAGGGTCAGGCTTCGGGGAAAGATTAGGGTTAGGGTTCGGGCTAGGGTTAGGGTTAGGGGACGGGGACGGTTTAGGGTCTAGGTGAGGGTACGGCAACGCTTTAGGGGGAGCGTGCGTGTGAGGGCGCGGGTTAGTGTTAGCGTACGGGTTAGGATTAGGGGACGGGTGAGGGTCAGGCTTCGGGGAAGGGTCAGGGTTAGGGTTCGGGCTAGGGTTAGGGTTAGGGTACGGGGACAGTTTAGGGTCCAGGAGAGGGTACGGCAATGCTTTAGGGGGAGCGTGCGTGTGAGGGCATGGTTTAGTGTTAGCGTACGGGTTAGGATTAGGGGACGGGTGAGGGTCAGGCTTCAGGGAAGCTTCAGGGTTAGGGTTCGGGCTAGGGTTAGTGTTAGGGCACGGGGGCGGTTTAGGGTCCAGGTGAGGGTACGGCAACGCATTAGGGGGAGCGTGTGTGTGAGGGCGCGGGTTAGTGTTAGCGTACGGGTTAGGATTAGGGGACGGGTGAGGGTCAGGCTTCGGGGAAGGCTTAGGGTTAGGGTTCGGGCTAGGGTTAGGGTTAAGGGACGGGGACGGTTTAGGGTCCAGGTGAGGGTACGGCAACGCTTTAGGGGGAGCGTGCGTGTGAGGGCGAGGGTTAGTGTTAGCGTACGGGTTAGGATTAGGGGACGGTTGAGGGTCAGGCTTCGGGGAAGGTTTAGGGCTAGGGTTCGGGCTAGGGTTAGGCTTAGGGGACGGGGACGGTTTAGGGTCTAGGTGAGGGTACGGCAACGCTTTAGGGGGAGCGTGTGTGTGAGGGCGCGGGTTAGTGTTAGCGTACGGGTTAGGATTAGGGGACGGGTGAGGGTCAGGCTTCGGGGAAGGGTCAGGGTTAGGGTTCGGGCTAGGGTTAGGCTTAGGGGACGGGGACAGTTTAGGGTCCAGGAGAGGGTATGGCAATGCTTTAGGGGGAGCGTGCGTGTGAGGGCGTGGGTTAGTGTTAGCGTACGGGTTAGGATTAGGGGACGGGTGAGGGTCAGGCTTCGGGGAAGGGTTAGGGTTAGGGTTCAGGCTAGGGTTAGGGTTAGGGAACGGGGACGGTTTAGGGTACAGGTGAGGGTACGGCAACGCTTTAGTGGGAGCGTGCGTGTGAGGGCGCGGGTTAGTGTTAGCGTACGGGTTAGGATTAGGGGACGGGTGAGGGTCAGGCTTCGGGGAAGGGTTAGGGATAGGGTTCGGGCTAGGGTTAGGGTTAGGGGTTGGGGACGGTTTAGGGTCCAGGTGAGGGTACGGCAACGCTTTAGGGGGAGCGTGCGTGTGAGGGCGTTGGTGAGTGTTAGCGTACGGGTTAGGATTAGGGGACGGGTGAGGGTCAGGCTTCGGGGAAGGGTTAGGGTTAGGGTTTGGGCTAGGTTTAGGGTTAGGGGACGGGGACGGTTTAGGGTCCAGGTGAGGGTACGGCAACGCTTAAGGGGGAGCGTGCATGTGAGGGCGCGGGTGAGTGTTAGCATACGGGTTAGGATTAGGGGACGGGTGAGGGTCAGGCTTCGGGGAAGTGTTAGGCTTAGGGTTGGGGCTAGGGTTAGGGTTAGGGGACGGGGACGGTTTAGGGTCCAGGTGAGGGTACGGCAACGCTTTAGGGGTAGCGTGCGTGTGAGGGCGCGGGTTAGTGTTAGCGTACGGGTTAGGATTAGGGGACGGGTGAGGGTCAGGCTTCGGGGAAAGATTAGGGTTAGGGTTCGGGCTAGGGTTAGGGTTAGGGGACGGGGACGGTTTAGGGTCCAGGTGAGGGTACGGCAACGCTTTAGGGGGAGCGTGCGTGTGAGGGCGCGGGTTAGTGTTAGCGTACGGGTTAGGATTAGGGGACGGGTGAGGGTCAGGCTTCGGGGAAGTGTCAGGGTTAGGGTTCGGGCTAGGGTTAGGGTTAGGGTACGGGGACAGTTTAGGGTCCAGGAGAGGGTACGGCAATGCTTTAGGGGGAGCGTGCGTGTGAGGGCGTGGGTTAGTGTTAGCGTACGGGTTAGGATTAGGGGACGGGTGAGGGTCAGGCTTCAGGGAAGCTTCAGGGTTAGGGTTCGGGTTAGGGTTAGGGTTAGGGCACGGGGGCGGTTTAGGGTCGAGGTGAGTGTACGGCAACGCTTTAGGGGGAGCGTGTGTGTGAGGGCGCGGGTTAGTGTTAGCGTACGGGTTAGGATTAGGGGACGGGTGAGGGTCAGGCTTCGGGGAAGGCTTAGGGTTAGGGTTCGGGCTAGGGTTAGGGTTAGGGGACGGGGACGGTTTAGGGTCCAGGTGAGGGTACGGCATCACTTAAGGGGGAGCGTGCGTGTGAGGGCGAGGGTTAGTGTTAGCGTACGGGTTAGGATTAGGGGACGGTTGAGGGTCAGGCTTCGGGGAAGGTTTAGGGCTAGGGTTCGGGCTAGGGTTAGGCTTAGGGGACGGGGACGGTTTAGGGTCCAGGTGAGGGTACGGCAACGCTTTAGGGCGAGTGTGCGTGTGAGGGCGCGGGTTAGTGTTAGCGTACGGGTTAGGATTAGGGGACGGGTGAGGGTCAGGCTTCGGGAAAGGGCTAGGGCTAGGGTTCGGGCTAGGGTTAGGGTTAGGGGACGGGGACGGTTTAGGGTCCAGGTGAGGGTACGGCAACGCTTTAGGGGGAGCGTGCGTGTGAGGGCACGGGTTAGTGTTAGCGTACGGGTTAGGATTAGGGGACGGGTGAGGGTCAGGCTTCGGGGAAGGGTTAGGGTTAGGGTTCGGGCTAGGGTTAGGTTTAGGGAACGGGGACGGTTTAGGGTCCAGGTGAGGGTACGGCAACGCTTTAGGGGGAGCGTGCGTGTGAGGGCGCGGGTTAGTGTTAGCGTACGGGTTAGGATTAGGGGACGGGTGAGGGTCAGGCTTCGGGAAAGGGTTAGGGCTAGGGTTCGGGCTAGGGTTAGGGTTAGGGGACGGGGACGGTTTAGGGTCCAGGTGAGGGTACGGCAACGCTTTAGGGGGAGCGTGCGTGTGAGGGCACGGGTTAGTGTTAGCGTACGGGTTAGGATTAGGGGACGGGTGAGGGTCAGGCTTCGGGGAAGGGTTATGGTTAGGGTTCGGGCTAGGGTTAGGGTTAGGGAACGGGGACGGTTTAGGGTCCAGGTGAGGGTACGGCAACACTTTAGTGGGAGCGTGCGTGTGAGGGCGCGGGTTAGTGTTAGCGTACGGGTTAGGATTAGGGGACGGGTGAGGGTCAGGCTTCGGGGAAGGGTTAGGGATAGGGTTCGGGCTAGGGTTAGGGTTAGGGGTTGGGGACGGTTTAGGGTCCAGGTGAGGGTACGGCAACGCTTTAGGGGGAGCGTGCGTGTGAGGGCGCGGGTTAGTGTTAGCGTACGGGTTAGGATTAGGGGACGGGTGAGGGTGAGGCTTCGGGGAAGGGTTAGGGTTAGGGTTTGGGCTAGGGTTAGGGTTAGGGGACGGGGACGGTTTAGGGTCCAGGTGAGGGTACGGCAACGCTTAAGGGGGAGCGTGCATGTGAGGGCGCGGGTGAGTGTTAGCATACGGGTTAGGATTAGGGGACGGGTGAGGGTCAGGCTTCGGGGAAGTGTTAGGGTTAGGGTTGGGGCTAGGGTTAGGGTTAGGGGACGGGGACGGTTTAGGGTCCAGGTGAGGGTACGGCAACGCTTTAGGGGGAGCGTGCATGTGAGGGCGCGGGTTAGTGTTAGCGTACGGGTTAGGATTAGGGGACGGGTGAGGGTCAGGCTTCGGGGAAAGATTAGGGTTAGGGTTCGGGCTAGGGTTAGGGTTAGGGGACGGGGACGGTTTAGGGTCTAGGTGAGGGTACGGCAACGCTTTAGGGGGAGCGTGCGTGTGAGGGCACGGGTTAGTGTTAGCGTACGGGTTAGGATTAGGGGACGGGTGAGGGTCAGGCTTCGGGGAAGGGTCAGGGTTAGGGTTCGGGCTAGGGTTAGGGTTAGGGTACGGGGACAGTTTAGGGTCCAGGAGAGGGTACGGCAATACTTTAGGGGGAGCGTGCGTGTGAGGGCGTGGGTTAGTGTTAGCGTACGGGTTAGGATTAGGGGACGGGTGAGGGTCAGGCTTCAGGGAAGCTTCAGGGTTAGGGTTCGGGCTAGGGTTAGGGATAGGGCACGGGGGCGGTTTAGGGTCCAGGTGAGGGTACGGCAACGCTTTAGGGGGAGCGTGTGTGTGAGGGCGCGGGTTAGTGTTAGCGTACGGGTTAGGATTAGGGGACGGGTGAGGGTCAGGCTTCGGGGAAGGCTTAGGGTTAGGGTTCGGGCTAGGGTTAGGGTTAGGGGACGGGGACGGTTTAGGGTCCAGGTGAGGGTACGGCAACGCTTTAGGGGGAGCGTGCGTGTGAGGGCGAGGGTTAGTGTTAGCGTACGGGTTAGGATTAGGGGACGGTTGAGGGTCAGGCTTCGGGGAAGGTTTAGGGCTAGGGTTCGGGCTAGGGTTAGGCTTAGGGGACGGGGACGGTTTAGGGTCCAGGTGAGGGTACGGCAACGCTTTAGGGCGAGCGTGCGTGTGAGGGCGCGGGTTAGTGTTAGAGTACGGGTTAGGATTAGGGGACGGTTGAGGGTCAGGCTTCGGGGAAAGATTAGGGTTAGGGTTCGGGCTAGGGTTAGGGTTGGGGGACGGGGACGGTTTAGGGTCCAGGTGAGGGTACGGCAACGCTTTAGGGGGAGCGTGCGTGTGAGGGCGCGGGTTAGTGTTAGCGTACGGGTTAGGATTAGGGGACGGGTGAGGGTCAGGCTTCGGGAAAGGGTTAGGGCTAGGGTTCGGGCTAGGGTTAGGGTTAGGGGACGGGGACGGTTTAGGGTCCAGGTGAGGGTACGGCAACGCTTTAGGGGGAGCGTGCGTGTGAGGGCACGGGTTAGTGTTAGCGTACGGGTTAGGATTAGGGGACGGGTGAGGGTCAGGCTTCGGGGAAGGGTTAGGGTTAGGGTTCGGGCTAGGGTTAGGGTTAGGGAACGGGGACGGTTTAGGGTCCAGGTGAGGGTACGGCAACGCTTTAGTGGGAGCGTGCGTGTGAGGGCGCGGGTTAGTGTTAGCGTACGGGTTAGGATTAGGGGACGGGTGAGGGTCAGGCTTCGGGGAAGGGTTAGGGATAGGGTTCGGGCTAGGGTTAGGGTTAGGGGTTGGGGACGGTTTAGGGTCCAGGTGAGGGTACGGCAACGCTTTAGGGGGAGCGTGCGTGTGAGGGCGTGGGTGAGTGTTAGCGTACGGGTTAGGATTAGGGGACGGGTGAGGGTCAGGCTTCGGGGAAGGGTTAGGGTTAGGGTTCGGGCTAGGGTTAGGGTTAGGGGACGGGGACGGTTTAGGGTCCAGGTGAGGGTACGGCAACGCTTTAGGGGGAGCGTGCGTGTGAGGGCGCGGGTTAGTGTTAGCGTACGGGTTAGGATTCGGAGACGGGTGAGGGTCAGGCTTCGGGGAAGTGTTAGGGTTAGGGTTTGGGCTAGGGTTAGGGTTAGGGGACGGGGACGGTTTAGGGTCCAGGTGAGGGTACGGCAACGCTTTAGGGGGAGCGTGCGTGTGAGGGCGCGGGTGAGTGTTAGCACACGGGTTAGGATTAGGGGACGGGTGAGGGTCAGGCTTCGGGGAAGTGTTAGGGTTAGGGTTGGGGCTAGGGTTAGGGTTAGGGGACGGGGACGGTTTAGGGTCCAGGTGAGGGTACGGCATCGCTTTAGGGGGAGCGTGCGTGTGAGGGCGAGGGTTAGTGTTAGCGTACGGGTTAGGATTAGGGGACGGTTGAGGGTCAGGCTTCGGGGAAGGTTTAGGGCTAGGGTTCGGGCTAGGGTTAGGCTTAGGGGACGGGGACGGTTTAGGGTCCAGGTGAGGGTACGGCAACGCTTTAGGGCGAGCGTGCGTGTGAGGGCGCGGGTTAGTGTTAGCGTACGGGTTAGGATTAGGGGACGGGTGAGGGTCAGGCTTCGGGAAAGGGTTAGGGCTAGGGTTCGGGCTAGGGTTAGGGTTAGGGGACGGGGACGGTTTAGGGTCCAGGTGAGGGTACGGTAACGCTTTAGGGGGAGCGTGCGTGTGAGGGCACGGGTTAGTGTTAGCGTACGGGTTAGCATTAGGGGACGGGTGAGGGTCAGGCTTCGGGGAAGGGTTAGGGTTAGGGTTCGGGCTAGGGTTAGGGTTAGGGAACGGGGACGGTTTAGGGTCCAGGTGAGGGTACGGCAACGCTTTAGTGGGAGCGTGCGTGTGAGGGCGCGGGTTAGTGTTAGCGTACGGGTTAGGATTAGGGGACGGGTGAGGGTCAGGCTTCGGGGAAGGGTTAGGGATAGGGTTCGGGCTAGGGTTAGGGTTAGGGGTTGGGGACGGTTTAGGGTCCAGGTGAGGGTACGGCAACGCTTTAGGGGGAGCGTGCGTGTGAGGGCGTGGGTGAGTGTTAGCGTACGGGTTAGGATTAGGGGACGGGTGAGGGTGAGGCTTCGGGGAAGGGTTAGGGTTAGGGTTTGGGCTAGGGTTAGGGTTAGGGGACGGGGACGGTTTAGGGTCCAGGTGAGGGTACGGCAACGCTTAAGGGGGAGCGTGCATGTGAGGGCGCGGGTGAGTGTTAGCATACGGGTTAGGATTAGAGGACGGGTGAGGGTCAGGCTTCGGGAAGTGTTAGGGTTAGGGTTGGGGCTAGGGTTAGGGTTAGGGGACGGGGACGGTTTAGGGTCCAGGTGAGGGTACGGCAACGCTTTAGGGGGAGCGTGCGTGTGAGGGCGCGGGTTAGTGTTAGCGTACGGGTTAGGATTAGGGGACGGGTGAGGGTCAGGCTTCGGGGAAAGATTAGGGTTAGGGTTCGGGCTAGGGTTAGGGTTAGGGGACGGGGACGGTTTAGGGTCTAGGTGAGGGTACGGCAACGCTTTAGGGGGAGCGTGCGTGTGAGGGCACGGGTTAGTGTTAGCGTACGGGTTAGGATTAGGGGACGGGTGAGGGTCAGGCTTCGGGGAAGGGTCAGGGTTAGGGTTCGGGCTAGGGTTAGGGTTAGGGTACGGGGACAGTTTAGGGTCCAGGAGAGGGTACGGCAATGCTTTAGGGGGAGCGTGCGTGTGAGGGCGTGGGTTAGTGTTAGCGTACGGGTTAGGATTAGGGGACGGGTGAGGGTCAGGCTTCAGGGAAGCTTCAGGGTTAGGGTTCGGGCTAGGGTTAGGGTTAGGGCACGGGGGCGGTTTAGGGTCCAGGTGAGGGTACGGCAACGCTTTAGGGGGAGCGTGTGTGTGAGGGCGCGGGTTAGTGTTAGCGTACGGGTTAGGATTAGGGGACGGGTGAGGGTCAGGCTTCGGGGAAGGCTTAGGGTTAGGGTTCGGGCTAGGGTTAGGGTTAGGGGACGGGGACGGTTTAGGGTCCAGGTGAGGGTACGGCAACGCTTTAGGGGGAGCGTGCGTGTGAGGGCGAGGGTTAGTGTTAGCGTACGGGTTAGGATTAGGGGACGGTTGAGGGTCAGGCTTCGGGGAAGGTTTAGGGCTAGGGTTCGGGCTAGGGTTAGGCTTAGGGGACGGGGACGGTTTAGGGTCCAGGTGAGGGTACGGCAACGCTTTAGGGCGAGCGTGCGTGTGAGGGCGCGGGTTAGTGTTAGCGTACGGGTTAGGATTAGGGGACGGGTGAGGGTCAGGCTTCGGGGAAAGATTAGGGTTAGGGTTCGGGCTAGGGTTAGGGTTGGGGGACGGGGACGGTTTAGGGTCCAGGTGAGGGTACGGCAACGCTTTAGGGGGAGCGTGCGTGTGAGGGCGCGGGTTAGTGTTAGCGTACGGGTTAGGATTAGGGGACGGGTGAGGGTCAGGCTTCGGGAAAGGGTTAGGGCTAGGGTTCGGGCTAGGGTTAGGGTTAGGGGACGGGGACGGTTTAGGGTCCAGGTGAGGGTACGGCAACGCTTTAGGGGGAGCGTGCGTGTGAGGGCACGGGTTAGTGTTAGCGTACGGGTTAGGATTAGGGGACGGGTGAGGGTCAGGCTTCGGGGAAGTGTTAGGGTTAGGGTTCAGGCTAGGGTTAGGGTTAGGGAACGGGGACGGTTTAGGGTCCAGGTGAGGGTACGGCAACGCTTTAGTGGGAGCGTGCGTGTGAGGGCGCGGGTTAGTGTTAGCGTACGGGTTAGGATTAGGGGACGGGTGAGGGTCAGGCTTCGTTGAAGGGTTAGGGATAGGGTTCGGGCTAGGGTTAGGGTTAGGGGTTGGGGACGGTTTAGGGTCCAGGTGAGGGTACGGCAACGCTTTAGGGGGAGCGTGCGTGTGAGGGCGTGGGTGAGTGTTAGCGTACGGGTTAGGATTAGGGGACGGGTGAGGGTCAGGCTTCGGGGAAGGGTTAGGGTTAGGGTTTGGGCTAGGGTTAGGGTTAGGGGACGGGGACGGTTTAGGGTCCAGGTGAGGGTACGGCAACGCTTAAGGGGGAGCGTGCATGTGAGGGCGCGGGTGAGTGTTAGCATACGGGTTAGGATTAGGGGACGGGTGAGGGTCAGGCTTCGGGGAAGTGTTAGGGTTAGTGTTGGGGCTAGGGTTAGGGTTAGGGGACGGGGACGGTTTAGGGTCCAGGTGAGGGTACGGCAACGCTTTAGGGGGAGCGTGCGTGTGAGGGCGCGGGTTAGTGTTAGCGTACGGGTTAGGATTAGGGGACGGGTGAGGGTCAGGCTTCGGGGAAAGATTAGGGTTAGGGTTCGGGCTAGGGTTAGGGTTAGGGGACGGGGACGGTTTAGGGTCTAGGTGAGGGTACGGCAACGCTTTAGGGGGAGCGTGCGTGTGAGGGCGCGGGTTAGTGTTAGCGTACGGGTTAGGATTAGGGGACGGGTGAGGGTCAGGCTTTGGGGAAGGGTCAGGGTTAGGGTTCGGGCTAGGGTTAGGGTTAGGGTACGGGGACAGTTTAGGGTCCAGGAGAGGGTACGGCAATGCTTTAGGGGGAGCGTGCGTGTGAGGGCGTGGGTTAGTGTTAGCGTACGGGTTAGGATTAGGGGACGGTTGAGGGTCAGGCTTCGGGGAAGGTTTAGGGCTAGGGTTCGGGCTAGGGTTAGGCTTAGGGGACGGGGACGGTTTAGGGTCCAGGTGAGGGTACGGCAACGCTTTAGGGCGAGCGTGCGTGTGAGGGCGCGGGTTAGTGTTAGCGTACGGGTTAGGATTAGGGGACGGGTGAGGGTCAGGCTTCGGGAAAGGGTTAGGGCTAGGGTTCGGGCTAGGGTTAGGGTTAGGGGACGGGGACGGTTTAGGGTCCAGGTGAGGGTACGGCAATGCTTTAGGGGGAGCGTGCGTGTGAGGGCACGGGTTAGTGTTAGCGTACGGGTTAGGATTAGGGGACGGGTGAGGGTCAGGCTTCGGGGAAGGGTTAGGGTTAGGGTTCGGGCTAGGGTTAGGGTTAGGGAACGGGGACGGTTTAGGGTCCAGGTGAGGGTACGGCAACGCTTTAGGGGGAGCGTGCGTGTGAGGGCGTGGGTTAGTGTTAGCGTACGGGTTAGGATTAGGGGACGGGTGAGGGTCAGGCTTCGGGAAAGGGTTAGGGCTAGGGTTCGGGCTAGGGTTAGGGTTAGGGGACGGGGACGGTTTAGGGTCCAGGTGAGGGTACGGCAACGCTTTAGGGGGAGCGTGCGTGTGAGGGCACGGGTTAGTGTTAGCGTACGGGTTAGGATTAGGGGACGGGTGAGGGTCAGGCTTCGGGGAAGGGTTAGGGTTAGGGTTCGGGCTAGGGTTAGGGTTAGGGAACGGGGACGGTTTAGGGTCCAGGTGAGGGTACGGCAACGCTTTAGTGGGAGCGTGCGTGTGAGGGCGCGGGTTAGTGTTAGCGTACGGGTTAGGATTAGGGGACGGGTGAGGGTCAGGCTTCGGGGAAGGGTTAGGGCTAGGGTTAGGGTTAGGGGTTGGGGACGGTTTAGGGTCCAGGTGAGGGTACGGCAACGCTTTAGGGGGAGCGTGCGTGTGAGGGCGTGGGTGAGTGTTAGCGTACGGGTTAGGATTAGGGGACGGGTGAGGGTCAGGCTTCGGGGAAGGGTTAGGGTTAGGGTTCGGGCTAGGGTTAGGGTTAGGGGACGGGGACGGTTTAGGGTCCAGGTGAGGGTACGGCAACGCTTTAGGGGGAGCGTGCGTGTGAGGGCGCGGGTTAGTGTTAGCGTACGGGTTAGGATTAGGAGACGGGTGAGGGTCAGGCTTCGGGGAAGTGTTAGGGTTAGGGTTTGGGCTAGGGTTAGGGTTAGGGGACGGGGACGGTTTAGGGTCCAGGTGAGGGTACGGCAACGCTTTAGGGGGAGCGTGCGTGTGAGGGCGCGGGTGAGTGTTAGCACACGGGTTAGGATTAGGGGACGGGTGAGGGTCAGGCTTCGGGGAAGTGTTAGGGTTAGGGTTGGGGCTAGGGTTAGGGTTAGGGGACGGGGACGGTTTAGGGTCCAGGTGAGGGTACGGCATCGCTTTAGGGGGAGCGTGCGTGTGAGGGCGAGGGTTAGTGTTAGCGTACGGGTTAGGATTAGGGGACGGTTGAGGGTCAGGCTTCGGGGAAGGTTTAGGGCTAGGGTTCGGGCTAGGGTTAGGCTTAGGGGACGGGGACGGTTTAGGGTCCAGGTGAGGGTACGGCAACGCTTTAGGGCGAGCGTGCGTGTGAGGGCGCGGGTTAGTGTTAGCGTACGGGTTAGGATTAGGGGACGGGTGAGGGTCAGGCTTCGGGAAAGGGTTAGGGCTAGGGTTCGGGCTAGGGTTAGGGTTAGGGGACGGGGACGGTTTAGGGTCCAGGTGAGGGTACGGTAACGCTTTAGGGGGAGCGTGCGTGTGAGGGCACGGGTTAGTGTTAGCGTACGGGTTAGCATTAGGGGACGGGTGAGGGTCAGGCTTCGGGGAAGGGTTAGGGTTAGGGTTCGGGCTAGGGTTAGGGTTAGGGAACGGGGACGGTTTAGGGTCCAGGTGAGGGTACGGCAACGCTTTAGTGGGAGCGTGCGTGTGAGGGCGCGGGTTAGTGTTAGCGTACGGGTTAGGATTAGGGGACGGGTGAGGGTCAGGCTTCGGGGAAGGGTTAGGGATAGGGTTCGGGCTAGGGTTAGGGTTAGGGGTTGGGGACGGTTTAGGGTCCAGGTGAGGGTACGGCAACGCTTTAGGGGGAGCGTGCGTGTGAGGGCGTGGGTGAGTGTTAGCGTACGGGTTAGGATTAGGGGACGGGTGAGGGTGAGGCTTCGGGGAAGGGTTAGGGTTAGGGTTTGGGCTAGGGTTAGGGTTAGGGGACGGGGACGGTTTAGGGTCCAGGTGAGGGTACGGCAACGCTTAAGGGGGAGCGTGCATGTGAGGGCGCGGGTGAGTGTTAGCATACGGGTTAGGATTAGAGGACGGGTGAGGGTCAGGCTTCGGGAAGTGTTAGGGTTAGGGTTGGGGCTAGGGTTAGGGTTAGGGGACGGGGACGGTTTAGGGTCCAGGTGAGGGTACGGCAACGCTTTAGGGGGAGCGTGCGTGTGAGGGCGCGGGTTAGTGTTAGCGTACGGGTTAGGATTAGGGGACGGGTGAGGGTCAGGCTTCGGGGAAAGATTAGGGTTAGGGTTCGGGCTAGGGTTAGGGTTAGGGGACGGGGACGGTTTAGGGTCTAGGTGAGGGTACGGCAACGCTTTAGGGGGAGCGTGCGTGTGAGGGCACGGGTTAGTGTTAGCGTACGGGTTAGGATTAGGGGACGGGTGAGGGTCAGGCTTCGGGGAAGGGTCAGGGTTAGGGTTCGGGCTAGGGTTAGGGTTAGGGTACGGGGACAGTTTAGGGTCCAGGAGAGGGTACGGCAATGCTTTAGGGGGAGCGTGCGTGTGAGGGCGTGGGTTAGTGTTAGCGTACGGGTTAGGATTAGGGGACGGGTGAGGGTCAGGCTTCAGGGAAGCTTCAGGGTTAGGGTTCGGGCTAGGGTTAGGGTTAGGGCACGGGGGCGGTTTAGGGTCCAGGTGAGGGTACGGCAACGCTTTAGGGGGAGCGTGTGTGTGAGGGCGCGGGTTAGTGTTAGCGTACGGGTTAGGATTAGGGGACGGGTGAGGGTCAGGCTTCGGGGAAGGCTTAGGGTTAGGGTTCGGGCTAGGGTTAGGGTTAGGGGACGGGGACGGTTTAGGGTCCAGGTGAGGGTACGGCAACGCTTTAGGGGGAGCGTGCGTGTGAGGGCGAGGGTTAGTGTTAGCGTACGGGTTAGGATTAGGGGACGGTTGAGGGTCAGGCTTCGGGGAAGGTTTAGGGCTAGGGTTCGGGCTAGGGTTAGGCTTAGGGGACGGGGACGGTTTAGGGTCCAGGTGAGGGTACGGCAACGCTTTAGGGCGAGCGTGCGTGTGAGGGCGCGGGTTAGTGTTAGCGTACGGGTTAGGATTAGGGGACGGGTGAGGGTCAGGCTTCGGGGAAAGATTAGGGTTAGGGTTCGGGCTAGGGTTAGGGTTGGGGGACGGGGACGGTTTAGGGTCCAGGTGAGGGTACGGCAACGCTTTAGGGGGAGCGTGCGTGTGAGGGCGCGGGTTAGTGTTAGCGTACGGGTTAGGATTAGGGGACGGGTGAGGGTCAGGCTTCGGGAAAGGGTTAGGGCTAGGGTTCGGGCTAGGGTTAGGGTTAGGGGACGGGGACGGTTTAGGGTCCAGGTGAGGGTACGGCAACGCTTTAGGGGGAGCGTGCGTGTGAGGGCACGGGTTAGTGTTAGCGTACGGGTTAGGATTAGGGGACGGGTGAGGGTCAGGCTTCGGGGAAGGGTTAGGGTTAGGGTTCAGGCTAGGGTTAGGGTTAGGGAACGGGGACGGTTTAGGGTCCAGGTGAGGGTACGGCAACGCTTTAGTGGGAGCGTGCGTGTGAGGGCGCGGGTTAGTGTTAGCGTACGGGTTAGGATTAGGGGACGGGTGAGGGTCAGGCTTCGTTGAAGGGTTAGGGATAGGGTTCGGGCTAGGGTTAGGGTTAGGGGTTGGGGACGGTTTAGGGTCCAGGTGAGGGTACGGCAAAGCTTTAGGGGGAGCGTGCGTGTGAGGGCGTGGGTGAGTGTTAGCGTACGGGTTAGGATTAGGGGACGGGTGAGGGTCAGGCTTCGGGGAAGGGTTAGGGTTAGGGTTTGGGCTAGGGTTAGGGTTAGGGGACGGGGACGGTTTAGGGTCCAGGTGAGGGTACGGCAACGCTTAAGGGGGAGCGTGCATGTGAGGGCGCGGGTGAGTGTTAGCATACGGGTTAGGATTAGGGGACGGGTGAGGGTCAGGCTTCGGGGAAGTGTTAGGGTTAGGGTTGGGGCTAGGGTTAGGGTTAGGGGACGGGGACGGTTTAGGGTCCAGGTGAGGGTACGGCAACGCTTTAGGGGGAGCGTGCGTGTGAGGGCGCGGGTTAGTGTTAGCGTACGGGTTAGGATTAGGGGACGGGTGAGGGTCAGGCTTCGGGGAAAGATTAGGGTTAGGGTTCGGGCTAGGGTTAGGGTTAGGGGACGGGGACGGTTTAGGGTCTAGGTGAGGGTACGGCAACGCTTTAGGGGGAGCGTGCGTGTGAGGGCGCGGGTTAGTGTTAGCGTACGGGTTAGGATTAGGGGACGGGTGAGGGTCAGGCTTTGGGGAAGGGTCAGGGTTAGGGTTCGGGCTAGGGTTAGGGTTAGGGTACGGGGACAGTTTAGGGTCCAGGAGAGGGTACGGCAATGCTTTAGGGGGAGCGTGCGTGTGAGGGCGTGGGTTAGTGTTAGCGTACGGGTTAGGATTAGGGGACGGTTGAGGGTCAGGCTTCGGGGAAGGTTTAGGGCTAGGGTTCGGGCTAGGGTTAGGCTTAGGGGACGGGGACGGTTTAGGGTCCAGGTGAGGGTACGGCAACGCTTTAGGGCGAGCGTGCGTGTGAGGGCGCGGGTTAGTGTTAGCGTACGGGTTAGGATTAGGGGACGGGTGAGGGTCAGGCTTCGGGAAAGGGTTAGGGCTAGGGTTCGGGCTAGGGTTAGGGTTAGGGGACGGGGACGGTTTAGGGTCCAGGTTAGGGTACAGCAACGCTTTAGGGGGAGCGTGCGTGTGAGGGCGTGGGTGAGTGTTAGCGTACGGGTTAGGATTAGGGGACGGGTGAGTGTCAGGCTTCGGGGAAGGGTTAGGGTTAGGGTTTGGGCTAGGGTTAGGGTTAGGGGACGGGGACGGTTTAGGGTCCAGGTGAGGGTACGGCAACGCTTTAGGGGGAGCGTGCGTGTGAGGGCGCGGGTTAGTGTTAGCGTACGGGTTAGGATTAGGAGACGGGTGAGGGTCAGGCTTCGGGGAAGTGTTAGGGTTAGGGTTCGGGCTAGGGTTAGGGTTAGGGGACGGGGACGGTTTAGGGTCCAGGTGAGGGTACGGCAACGCTTTAGGGGGAGCGAGCGTGTGAGGGCGCGGGTTAGTGTTAGCGTACGGGTTAGGATTAGGGGACGGGTGAGGGTCAGGCTTCAGGGGAAGGGTTAGGGTTAGGGTTCGGGCTAGGGTTAGGGTTAGGGGACGGGGACGGTTTACGGTCCAGGTGAGGGTATGGCAACGCTTTAGGGGGAGCGTGCGTGTGAGGGCGCGGGTTAGGGTTAGCGTACGGGTTAGGATTAGGGGACGGGTGAGGGTCAGGCTTCGGGGAAGGGTTAGGGTTAGGCTTCGGGCTAGGGTTAGGGTTAGGGGATGGGGACGGTTTAGGGTCCAGGTGAGGGTACGGCAACGCTTTAGGGGGAGCGTGCGTGTGAGGGCGCGGGTTAGTGTTAGCGTACGGGTTAGGATTAGGGGACGGGTGAGGCTCAGGCTTCGGGGAAGGGTTAGGGTTAGGGTTCGGGCTAGGGTTAGGGTTAGGTGACGGGGACGGTTTAGGGTCCAGGTGAGGGTACGGCAACGCTTTAGGGGGAGCGTGCGTGTGAGGGCGCGGGTTAGTGTTAGCGTACGGGTTAGGATTAGGGGAAGGGTGAGGGTCAGGCTTCGGGGAAGGGTTAGGGTTAGGGTTCGGGCTAGGGTTAGGGTTAGGGGACGGGGACGGTTTAGGGTCCAGGTGAGGATACGGCAACGCTTAAGGGGGAGCGTGCATGTGAGGGCGCGGGTGAGTGTTAGCATACGGGTTAGGATTAGGGGACGGGTGAGGGTCAGGCTTCGGGGAAGTGTTAGGGTTAGGGTTGGGGCTAGGGTTAGGGTTAGGGGACGGGGACGGTTTAGGGTCCAGGTGAGGGTACGGCAACGCTTTAGGGGGAGCGTGCGTGTTAGGTGGTGGGTTAGTGTTAGCGTACGGGTTAGGATTAGGGGACGGGTGAGGGTCAGGCTTCGGGGAAGTGTTAGGGTTAGGGTTCAGGCTAGGGTTAGGGTTAGGGGACGGGGACGGTTTAGGGTCCAGGTGAGGGTACGGCAACGCTTTAGGGGGAGCGTGCGTGTGAGGGCGCGGGTTAGTGTTAGCGTACGGATTAGGATTAGGGAACGGGTGAGGGTCAGGCTTCGCGGAAGCGTCAGGGTTAGGGTTCGGGCTAGGGTTAGGGTTAGGGCAAGGGGGCAGTTTAGGGTCCAGGTGTGGGTACGGCAAGGCTTTAGGGAGAGCGTGCGTGTGTGGGCGTGGGTTAGTGTTAGCGTACGGGTTAGGATTAGGGGACGGGTGAGGGTCAGGCTTCGGGGAAGGGTAAGGTTTAGGGTTTGTGCTAGGGTTAGGGTTAGGGGATGGGGACGGTTTAGGGTCCAGGTGAGGGTACGGCAACGCTTTAGGGGGAGCGTACGTGTGAGGGCGCGGGTTAGTGTTAGCGAACGGGTTAAGATTAGGGGACGGGTGAGGGTCAGGCTTCGGGGAACGGTTAGGGTTAGGGTTCGGGCTAGGGTTAGGGTTAGGGGATGGGACGGTTTAGGGTCCAGGTGAGAGTACGGCAACGTTTTAGGGGGACCGTGCGTGTGAGGGCGTGGGTTAGTGTTAGCGTACGGGTTAGGAATAGGGGACGGGTGAGGGTCAGGCTTCGGGGAAGGGTTAGGGTTAGGGTTCGGGCTAGGTTTAGGGTTAGGGGACGGGGACGGTTTAGGGTCCAGGTGAGGGTACGGCAACGTTTTAGGGGGACCGTGCGTGTGAGGGCGTGGGTTAGTGTTAGCGTACGGGTTAGGATTAGGGGACGGGTGAGGGTCAGGCTTCGGGGAAGCGTTTGGGTTAGGGATCGGGCTAGGGTTAGGGTTAGGGGACGGGGACAGTTTAGGGTCCAGGTGAGGGTACGGCAACGCTTTAGGGGGAGCGTACGTGTGAGGGCGCGTGTTAGGGTTAGCGTACGGGTTAGGATTAGGGGACGGGTGATGGTCAGGTTTCGGGGAAGGGTTAGGGTTAGGGTTCGGGCTAGGTTTAGGGTTAGGGGACGGGGACGGTTCAGGGTCCAGTTGAGGGTACGGCAACGTTTTGGGGGGATCGTGCGTGTGAGGGCGCGGGTTAGTTTTAGTGTACGGGTTAGGATTAGGGGACGGGTGAGGGTCAGGCTTCGGGGAAGGGTCAGGGTTAGGGTTCGGGCTAGGGTTAGGGTTAGGGGATGGGGACGGTTTAGGGTCCAGGTGAGGGTACGGCAACGCTTTAGGGGGAGCGTGCGTGTGAGGGCGCGGGTTAGTGTTAGCATACGGGTTAGGATTAGGGGACGGGTGAGGGTCAGGCTTCGGGGAAGGGTTAGGGTTAGGGTTCGGGCTAGGGTTAGAGTTAGGGGACGGGGACGGTTTAGGGTCCAGGTGAGGGTACGGCAACGCTTTAGGGGGAGCGTGCGTGTGAGGGCACGGGTTAGTGTTAGCGTACGGGTTAG
This sequence comes from Delphinus delphis, assembly GCF_949987515.2. Lineage (NCBI taxonomy): Eukaryota > Metazoa > Chordata > Mammalia > Artiodactyla > Delphinidae > Delphinus > Delphinus delphis. The sequence continues at coordinate 144,471,026 of NC_082686.1, forward strand.
GATTAGTGGATGGGTGAGGGTCAGGCTTCGGGGAAGGGTTAGTGTTAGGGTTCGGGCTAGGGTTAGGGTTAAGGGACGGGGACGGTTTAGGGTAGAGGTGAGGGTACGGCAACGCTTTAGGGGGAGCGTACGTGTGAGGGCGCGGGTTATTGTTAGCGTACGGGTTAGGATTAGGGGACGGGTGAGGGTCAGGCTTCGGGGAAGGGTTAGGGTTAGGGTTCGGGCTAGGGTTAGGGTTAGGGGACGGGGACGGTTTAGGGTCCAGGTGAGGGTACGGCAACGCTTTAGGGGGAGCGTACGTGTGAGGGCGTGGGTTAGTGTTAGTGTACGTGTTAGGATTAGGGGACGGGTGACGGTCAGGCTTCGGGGAAGGGTTAGATTTAGGGATCGGGCTAGGATGAGGGTTAGGGGACGGGGATGGTTTAGGGTCCAGGTGAGGGTATGGCAATGCTTTAGGGGGAGCGTACGTGTGAGGGAGCGGGTTAGTGTTAGTGTACGGATCAGGATAAGGGGACGGGTGAAGGTCAGGCTACGGGGAAGTGTTAGGGTTAGGGTTCGGGCTAGGGTTAGGGTTAGGGGACGGGGACGGTTTAGGGTCCAGGTGAGGGTACGGCAACGCTTGAGGCGGAGCGTACGTGTGAGGGCGTGGGATAGTGTTAGCGTACGGGTTAGGATTAGGGGACGGGTGAGGGTCAGGCTTCGGGGAAGGTTTAGGGTTAGGGTTCGGGCTAGGGTTAGGGTTAGGGGACGGGGACGGTTTAGGGTCCAGGACAGGGTACGGCAACACTTTAGGGGGAGCATACGTGTGAGGGCGCGGGTTAGTGTTAGCGTACGGGTTAGGATTAGGGGACGGGTGAGGGTCAGGCTTCGGGGAAGGGTTAGGGTTAGGGTTCGGGCTAGGGTTAGGGTTAGGTGACGGGGACGGTTTAGGGTCCAGGTGAGGGTACGGCAACGCTTTAGGGGGAGCGTGCGTGTGAGGGCGCGGGTTAGTGTTAGCGTACGGGTTAGGATTAGGGGACGGGTGAGGGTCAGGCTTCGGGGAAGGGTTAGGGTTAGGGTTCGGGCTAGGGTTGGGGTTAGGGGACGGGGACGGCTTAGGGTCCAGGTGAGGGTACGGCAACGCTTTAGGGGGAGCATGCGTGTGAGGGCGCGGGTTAGTGTTAGCGTACGGGTTAGGATTAGGGGACGGGTGAGGGTCAGGCTTCGGGGAAGGGTTAGGGTTAGGGTTCGGGCTAGGGTTAGGGTTAGGGGACGGGGACGGTTTAGGGTCCAGGGGAGGGTACGGCAAAGCTTTAGGGGGAGCGTACGTGTGAGGGCGCGGGTTAGTGTTAGCGTACGGGTTAGGATTAGGGGACGGGTGAGGGTCAGGCTTCGGGGAAGGGTTAGGGTTAGGGTTCGGGCTAGGGTTAGGGTTAGGGGACTGGGATGGTTCAGGGTCCAGGTGACGGTACGGCAACGCTTTAGGGGGAGCGTACGTGTGAGGGCGCGAGTTAGTGTTAGCGTACGGGTTAGGATTAGGGGACGGGTGAGGGTCAGGCTTCGGGGAAGGGTTAGGGTTAGGGTTCGGGCTAGGGTTAGGGTTAGGGGATGGGGACGGTTTAGGGTCCAGGTGAGGGTACGGCAACGCTTTAGGGGGAGCGTGCGTGTGAGGGCGCGGGTTAGTGTTAGCGTACGGGTTAGGATTAGGGGACGGGTGAGGGTCAGGCTTCGGGGAAGGGTTAGGGTTAGGGTTCGGGCTAGGGTTAGGGTTAGGGGACGGGGACGGTTTAGGGTGCAGGTGAGGGCACGGCAACGCTTTAGGGGGAGCGTACGTGTGAGGGCGTGGGTTAGTGTTAGCGTACGGGTTAGGATTAGGGGACGGGTGTGGGTCAGGCTTCGGGGAAGGGTTAGGGTTAGGGTTCGGGCTAGGGTTAGGGTTAGGGGACGGGGACGGTTTAGGGTCCAGGTGAGGGTACGGCAACGCTTTAGGGGGAGCGTGCGTGTGAGGGCATGGGTTAGTGTTAGCGTACGGGTTAGGATTAGGGGACGGGTGAGGGTCAGGCTTTGGGGAAGGGTTAGGGTTAGGGTTCGGGCTAGGGTTACGGTTAGGGGACGGGGACGGTTTAGGGTCCAGGTGAGGGTACGGCAACGCTTTAGGGTGAGCGTTCGTGTGAGGGCGTGAGTTAGTGTTAGCGTACGGTTTAGGATTAGGGGACGGGTGAGGGTCTGGCTTCGGGGAAGGGTTAGGGTTAGGGTTCGGGCTAGGGTTAGGGTTAGGGGACGGGGACGGTTTAGGGTCCAGGTGAGGGTACGGCAAAGCTTTAGGGGGAGCGTACGTGTGAGGGCGTGGGTTAGTGTTAGCGTACGGGTTAGGATTAGGGGACGGGGGAGGGTCAGGCTTCGGGGAAGGGTTAGGGTTAGGGTTCGGGGTAGGGTTAGGGGACGGGAACGGGGACGGTTTAGGGTCCAGGTGAGGGTACGGCAACACTTTCGGGCAGCGTACGTGTGACGGCGCGGGTTAGTGTTAGCGTACGGGTTAGGATTAGGGGACGGGTGAGTGTCAGGCTTCGGGGAAGGGTTAGAGTTATGTATCGGGCTAGGGTTAGGGTTAGGGGACGGGGACGGTTTAGGGTCCAAGTGAGGGTACGGCAACGCTTTAGGGGGAGCGTACGTGTGAGGGCGCGGGTTAGTGTTAGCGTACGGGTTAGGATTAGTGTATGGGTGAGGGTCAGGTTTCGGGGAAGGGTTAGGGTTAGGGTTCGGGCTAGGGTTAGGGTTAAGGGACGGGGACGGTTTAGGGTAGAGGTGAGGGTACGGCAACGCTTTAGGGGGAGCGTACGTGTGAGGGCGCGGGTTAGTGTTAGCGTACGGTTTAGGATTAGGGGACGGGTGAGGGTCAGGCTTCGGGGAAGGGTGAGGGTTAGGGTTCGGGCTAGGGTTAGGGTTAGGGGACGGGGACGGTTTAGGGTCCAGGTGAGGGTACGGCAACGCTTTAGGGGGAGCGTGCGTGTGAGGGCGTGGCTTAGTGTTAGCGTACGAGTTAGGATTAGGGGACGGGTGAGGGTCAGGCTTCGGGGAAGTGTTAGGGTTAGGGTTCGGGCTAGGGTTAGGGTTAGGGGACGGGGACGGTTTAGGGTCCAGGTGAGGGTACGGCAACGCTTTTGGGGGAGCGTGCGTGTGAGGGCGCGGGTTAGTGTTAGCGTACGGGTTAGGATTAGGGGACGGGTGAGGGTCAGGCTTCGGGGAAGGGTTAGGGTAGGGTTCGGGGTAGGGTTAGGGTTAGGGGACGGGGACACTTTAGGGTCCAGGTGAGGGTACGGCAACGCTTTAGGGGGAGCGTGCGTGTGAGGGCGCGGGTTAGTGTTAGCGTACGGGTTAGGATTAGGGGACGGGTGAGGGTCAGGCTTCGGGGAAGGGTTAGGTTTAGGGTTCGGGCTAGGGTTAGAGGACGGGGACGGGGACGGTTTAGGGTCCAGGTGAGGGTACGGCAACGCTTTAGGGGGAGCGTACGTGTGAGGGCGCGGGTTATTGTTAGCGTACGGGTTAGGATTATGGGACGGGTGAGGGTCAGGTTTCGGGGAAGCGTTAGGGTTAGGGTTCGGGCTAGGGTTAGGGTTAGGGGACGGGGACGGTTTAGGGTCCAGGTGAGGGTACGGCAACGCTTTAGGGGGAGTGTGCGTGTGAGGGCGCGGGTTAGTGTTAGCGTACGGGTTAGGATTAGGGGAAGGGTGAGGGTCAGGCTTCGGGGAAGGGTTAGGGTTAGGGTTCGGGCTAGGGTGAGGGTTACGGGACGGGGACGGTTTAGGGTCCAGGTGAGGGTACGGCAACGCTTTAGGGGGAGCGTACGTGTGAGGGCGCGGGTTAGTGTTAGCGTACGGGTTAGGATTAGGGGAGGGGTGAGGGTCAGGCTTCGGGGAAGGGTTAGGGTTAGGGTTCGGGCTAGGTTAAGGGTTAGGGGACGGGGACGGTTCAGGTTCCAGGTGAGGGTACGGCAACGTTTTGGGGAGATCGTGCGTGTGAGGGCGCGGGTTAGTGTTAGTGTACGGGTTAGGATTAGGGGACGGGTGAGGGTCAGGCTTCGGGGAAGGGTCAGGGTTAGGGTTCGGGCTAGGGTTAGGGTTAGGGGATGGGGACGGTTTAGGGTCCAGGTGAGGGTACGGCAACGCTTTAGGGGGAGCATGCGTGTGAGGGCGCGGGTTAGTGTTAGCATACGGGTTAGGATTAGGGGACGGGTGAGGGTCAGGCTTCGGGGAAGGGTTAGGGTTAGGGTTCGGGCTAGGGTTAGAGTTAGGGGACGGGGACGGTTTAGGGTCCAGGTGAGGGTACGGCAACGCTTTAGGGGGAGCGTGCGTGTGAGGGCACAGGGTAGTGTTAGCGTACGGGTTAGGATTAGTGGATGGGTGAGGGTCAGGCTTCGGGGAAGGGTTAGTGTTAGGGTTCGGGCTAGGGTTAGGGTTAAGGGACGGGGACGGTTTAGGGTAGAGGTGAGGGTACGGCAACGCTTTAGGGGGAGCGTACGTGTGAGGGCGTGGGTTATTGTTAGCGTACGGGTTAGGATTAGGGGACGGGTGAGGGTCAGGCTTCGGGGAAAGGTTAGGGTTAGGGTTCGGGCTAGGGTTAGGGTTAGGGGACGGGGACGGTTTAGGGTCCAGGTGAGGGTACGGCAACGCTTTAGGGGGAGCGTACGTGTGAGGGCGTGGGTTAGTGTTAGTGTACGTGTTAGGATTAGGGGACGGGTGACGGTCAGGCTTCGGGGAAGGGTTAGATTTAGGGATCGGGCTAGGATGAGGGTTAGGGGACGGGGACGGTTTAGGGTCCAGGTGAGGGTATGGCAATGCTTTCGGGGGAGCGTACGTGTGAGGGAGCGGGTTAGTGTTAGTGTACGGATCAGGATAAGGGGACGGGTGAAGTTCAGGCTACGGGGAAGTGTTAGGGTTAGGGTTCGGGCTAGGGTTAGGGTTAGGGGACGGGGACGGTTTAGGGTCCAGGTGAGGGTACGGCAACGCTTGAGGCGGAGCGTACGTGTGAGGGCGTGGGTTAGTGTTAGCGTACGGGTTAGGATTAGGGGACGGGTGAGGGTCAGGCTTCAGGGAAGGTTTAGGGTTAGGGTTCGGGCTAGGGTTAGGGTTAGGGGACGGGGACGGTTTAGGGTCCAGGACAGGGTACGGCAACACTTTAGGGGGAGCATACGTGTGAGGGCGCGGGTTAGTGTTAGCGTACGGGTTAGGATTAGGGGACGGGTGAGGGTCAGGCTTCGGGGAAGGGTTAGGGTTAGGGTTCGGGCTAGGGTTAGGGTTAGGGGACGGGGACGGTTTAGGGTCCAGGGGAGGGTACGGCAACGCTTTAGGGGGAGCGTACGTGTGAGGGCGCGGGTTAGTGTTAGCGTACGGGTTTGGATTAGGGAACGGGTGAGGGTCAGGCTTCGGGGAAGGGTTAGGGTTAGGGTTCGGGCTAGGGTTAGGGTTAGGGGACTGGGATGGTTCAGGGTCCAGGTGACGGTACGGCAACGCTTTAGGGGGAGCGTACGTGTGAGGGCGCGAGTTAGTGTTAGCGTACGGGTTAGGATTAGGGGACGGGTGAGGGTCAGGCTTCGGGGAAGGGTTAGGGTTAGGGTTCGGGCTAGGGTTAGGGTTAGGGGACGGGGACGGTTTAGGGTGCAGGTGAGGGCACGGCAACGCTTTAGGGGGAGCGTACGTGTGAGGGCGTGGGTTAGTGTTAGCGTACGGGTTAGGATTAGGGGACGGGTGTGGGTCAGGCTTCGGGGAAGGGTTAGGGTTAGGGTTCGGGCTAGGGTTAGGGTTAGGGGACGGGGACGGTTTAGGGTCCAGGTGAGGGTACGGCAATGCTTTAGGGGGAGCGTGCGTGTGAGGGCATGGGTTAGTGTTAGCGTACGGGTTAGGATTAGGGGACGGGTGAGGGTCAGGCTTTGGGGAAGGGTTAGGGTTAGGGTTCGGGCTAGGGTTACGGTTAGGGGACGGGGACGGTTTAGGGTCCAGGTGAGGGTACGGCAACGCTTTAGGGGGAGCGTTCGTGTGAGGGCGTGAGTTAGTGTTAGCGTACGGTTTAGGATTAGGGGACGGGTGAGGGTCAGGCTTCGGGGAAGGGTTAGGGTTAGGGTTCGGGGTAGGGTTAGGGGACGGGAACGGGGACGGTTTAGGGTCCAGGTGAGGGTACGGCAATGCTTTAGGGGGAGCGTGCATGTGAGGGCGTGAGTTAGTGTTAGCGTACGGGTTAGGATTAGGGGACGGGTGAGGGTCAGGCTTCGGGGAAGGGTTAGGGTTAGGGTTCGGGCGAGGGTTAGGGTTAGGGGACGGGGACGGTTTAGGGTCCAGGTGAGGGTACGGCAACGCTTTAGGGGGAGCGTACGTGTGAGGGCGTGGGTTAGTGTTAGCGTACGGGTTAGGATTAGGGGACGGGTGAGGGTCAGGCTTCGGGGAAGGGTTAGGGTTAGGGTTCGGGGTAGGGTTAGGGGACGGGAACGGGGACGGTTTAGGGTCCAGGTGAGGGTACGGCAACGCTTTAGGGGGAGCCTGCGTGTGAGGGCGCGGGTTAGTGTTAGCGTCCGGCTTAGGATTAGGGGACGGGTGAGGGTCAGGCTTCGGGGAAGGGTTAGGGTTAGGGTTCGGGCTAGGGTTAGGTTTAGGGTACGGGGACGGTTTAGGTTCCAGGTGAGGGTACGGCAACGCTTTAGGGGGAGCGTGCGTGTGAGGGCGCGGGCTAGTGTTAGCGTACGGGTTAGGATTAGGGGACGGGTGAGGGTCAGGCTTCGGGGAAGGGTTAGGGTTAGGGTTCGGGTTAGGGTTAGGGGACGGGGAAGGTTTAGGGTCCAGGTGAGGGTACGGCAACGCTTTAGGGGGAGCCTGTGTGTGAGGGCGCGGGTTAGTGTTAGCGTCCGGCTTAGGATTAGGGTACGGGTGAGGGTCAGGCTTCGGGGAAGCGTTAGGGTTAGGGTTCGGGCTAGGGTTAGGTTTAGGGTACGGGGACGGTTTAGGGTCCAGGTGAGGGTATGGCAACGCTTTAGGGGGAGCGTGCGTGAAGGGCGCGGGCTAGTGTTAGCGTACGGGTTAGGATTAGGGGACGGGTGTGGGTCAGGCTTCGGGGAAGGGTTAGATATAGAGTTCGGGCTAGGGTTAGGGTTAGGGGACGGGGACGGTTTAGGGTCCAGGTGAGGGTACGGCAACGCTTTAGGCAGAGCGTACGAGTGAGGGCGCGGGTTAGTGTTAGCGTACAGGTTAGGATTATGAGACGGGTGAGGGTCAGGCTTCGGGGAAGGGTTAGGGTTAGGGTTCGGGCTAGGGTTAGGGTTAGGGGATGGGGACGGATTAGGGTCCAGGTGAGGGTACGACAAGGCTCTAGGCGGTGCGTACGTGTGAGGGCGCGGGTTAGTGTTAGCGTACGGGTTAGGATTAAAGGTCGTGTGAGGGTCAGGCTTCGGGGAAGGGTTAGGGTTAGGGTTCAGGCTAGGGTTAGGGTTAGGGGACGGGGACGGTTTAGGGTCCAGGTGAGGGTATGGCAACGCTTTAGGGGGAGCGTGCGTGTGAGGGCGTGGGTTAGTGTTGGCGTACGGGTTAGGATTAGGGGACGGGTGAGGGTCAGGCTTCGCGGAAGTGTTAGTGTTAGGGTTCGTGCTAGGGTTAGGGTTAGGGGACGGGGACGGTTTAGGGTCCAGGTGAGGGTATGGCAACGCTTTAGGGGGAGCGTGCGTGTGAGGGCGTGGGTTAGTGTTGGCGTACGGGTTAGGATTAGGGGACGGGTGAGGGTCAGGCTTCAGGGAAGTGTTAGGGTTAGGGTTCGGGCTAGAGTTAGGGTTAGGGGACGGGGACGGTTTAGGGTCCAGGGGAGGGTACGACAACGCTTTAGGGGTAGTGTACGTGTGAGGGCGTGGGTTAGTGTTAGCGTACGGGTTAGGATTAGGGGACGGGTGAGGGTCAGGCTTCGGGGAAGGGTTAGGGTTAGGGTTTGGGCTAGGGTTAGGGTTAGGGGACGGGGACGGTTTAGGGTCCAGGGGAGGGTACGGCAACGCTTTAGGGGGAGCGTACGTGTGAGGGTGTGGGTTAGTGTTAGCGTACGGGTTAGGATTAGGGGACGGGTGAGGGTCAGGCTTCGGGGAAGGTTTAGGGTTAGGGTTCGGGCTAGGGTTATGGTTAGGGGACGGGGACGGTTTAGGGACCAGGGCAGGGTACGACAATGCTTTATGGGGAGCGTACGTGTGAGGGCGCGGGTTACTGTTAGCGTACGGGTTAGGATTAGGGGACGGGTGAGGGTCAGGCTTCGGGGAAGTGTTAGGTTTAGGGTTCGGACTAGGGTTAGGGTTAGGGGACGGGGACGGTTTAGGGTCCAGGTGAGGGTACGGCAACGTTTTAGGGGGAGCGTGCGTGTGAGGGCGCGGGTTAGTGTTAGCGTACGGGTTAGGATTAGGGGACGTGTGAGGGTCAGGCTTCGCGGAAGTGTTAGGGTTAGGGTTCGGGCTAGGGTTAGGGTTAGGGGACGGGGACGGTTTAGGGTCCAGGTGAGGGTACGGCAACGCTTTAGGGGGAGCATACGTGTGAGGGCGCGGGTTAGTGTTAGCGTACGGGTTAGGATTAGGGGACGGGTGAGGGTCAGGCTTCGCGGAAGGGTTAGGGTTAGGGTTCGGGCTAGGGTTAGGGTTAGGGGACGGGGACGGTTTAGGGTCCAGGTGAGGGTACGGCAACGCTTTAGGCAGAGCGTACGAGTGAGGGCGCGGGTTAGTGTTAGCGTACGGGTTAGGATTATGAGACGTGTGAGGGTCAGGCTTCGGGGAAGGGTTAGGGTTAGGGTTCGGGCTAGGGTTAGGGTTAGGGGATGGGGACGGTTTAGGGTTCAGGTGAGTGTACGACAACGCTCTAGGGGGTGCGTACGTGTGAGGGCGCGGGTTAGTGTTAGCGTACGGGTTAGGATTAAAGGTGGGGTGAGGTTCAGGCTTCGGGGAAGGGTTAGGGTTAGGGTTCGGGCTAGGGTGAGGGATAGGGGACGGGGACGGTTTAGGGTCCAGGTGAGGGTACGGCAACGCTTTAGGGGAAGCGTACGTGTGAGGGCGTGGGTTAGTGTTAGCGTACGGGTTAGGATTAGGGGACGGGTGAGGGTCAGTCTTTGGGGAAGGGTTAGGGTTAGGGTTCGGGCTAGGGTTAGGGTTAGGGACGCGGACGGTTTAGGGTCCAGGTGAGGGTACGGCAACGCTTTAGGGGGAGCGTACGTGTTGGGGCGCGGGTTAGTGTTAGCGTACGGGTTAGGATTAGGGGACGGGTGAGGGTCAGGCTTCGGGGAAGTGTTAGGGTTAGGGTTCGGGCTAGGGTTAGGGTTAGGGGACGGGGATGGTTTAGGGTCCAGGTGAGGGTACAGCAACGCTTTAGGGGGAGCGTGCGAGTGAGGGCGCATGTTAGTGTTAGCGTACGGGTTAGGATTAGGGGACGGGTGAGGGTCAGGCTTCGGGGAAGTGTTAGGTTTAGGGTTCGGACTAGGGTTAGGGTTAGGGGACGGGGACGGTTTAGGGTCCAGGTGAGGGTACGGCAACGTTTTAGGGGGAGCGTGCGTGTGAGGGCGCGGGTTAGTGTTAGCGTACGGGTTAGGATTAGGGGACGGGTGAGGGTCAGGCTTCGCGGAAGTGTTAGGGTTAGGGTTCGGGCTAGGGTTAGGGTTAGGGGACGGGGACGGTTTAGGGTCCAGGTGAGGGTACGGCAACGCTTTAGGGGGAGCATACGTGTGAGGGCGCGGGTTAGTGTTAGCGTACGGGTTAGGATTAGGGGACGGGTGAGGGTCAGGCTTCGCGGAAGGGTTAGGGTTAGGGTTCGGGCTAGGGTTAGGGTTAGGGGACGGGGACGGTTTAGGGTCCAGGTGAGGGTTCGGCAACGCTTTAGGGGGAGCGTACGTGTGAGGGCGCGGGTTAGTGTTAGCGTACGGGTTAGGATTAGGGGACGGGTGAGGGTCAGGCTTCGGGGAAGGGTTAGGTTTAGGGTTAGGTCTAGGGTTAGGGTTAGGGGACGGGGACGGTTTAGGGTCCAGGTGAGGGTACGGTAATGCTTTAGGGGGAGCGTGCATGTGAGGGCGCGGGTTAGTGTTAGCGTACGGGTTAGGATTAGGGGACCGGTGAGGGTCAGGCTTCGGTGAAGGGTTAGGGTTAGGGTTCAGGCTAGGGTTAGGGTTAGGGGACGGGGACGGTTTAGGGTCCAGGTGAGGGTACGGCAACGCTATAGGGGGAGCGTACGTGTGAGGGCGTGGGTTAGTGTTAGCCTACTGGATAGGATTACGGGACGGGTGAGGGTCAGGCTTCGCGGAAGGGTTAGGGTTAGGGTTCGGGCTAGGGGTAGGTTTAGGGGACGGGGACGGTTTAGGTTCCAGGTGAGGGTATGGCAACGCTTTAGGGGGAGCGTGCGTGTGAGGGCGTGGGTTAGTGTTGGCGTACGGGTTAGGATTAGGGGACGGGTGAGGGTCAGGCTTCGGGGAAGTGTTAGGGTTAGGGTTCGGGCTAGGGTTAGGGTTAGGGGACGGGGACGGTTTAGGGTCCAGGTGAGGGTACGGCAACGCTTTTGGGGGAGCGTGCGTGTGAGGGCGCGGGTTATTGTTAGCGTACGGGTTAGGATTAGGGGACGGGTGAGGGTCAGGCTTCGGGGAAGGGTTAGGGTAGGGTTCGGGCTAGGGTTAGGGTTAGGGGACGGGGACACTTTAGGGTCCAGGAGAGGGTACGGCAACGCTTTAGGGGGAGCGTGCGTGTGAGGGCGCGGGTTAGTGTTAGCGTACGGGTTAGGATTAGGGGACGGGTGAGGGTCAGGCTTCGGGGAAGGGTTAGGTTTAGGGTTCGGGCTAGGGTTAGAGGACGGGGACGGGGACGGTTTAGGGTCCAGGTGAGGGTACGGCAACGCTTTAGGGGGAGCGTACGTGTGAGGGCGCGGGTTAGTGTTAGCGTACGGGTTAGGATTATGGGACGGGTGAGGGTCAGGCTTCGGGGAAGGGTTAGGGTTAGGGTTCGGGCTAGGGTTAGGGTTAGGGGACGGGGACGGTTTAGGGTCCAGGTGAGGGTACGGCAACGCTTTAGGGGGAGTGTGCGTGTGAGGGCGCGGGTTAGTGTTAGCGTACGGGTTAGGATTAGGGGAAGGGTGAGGGTCAGGCTTCGGGGAAGGGTTAGGGTTAGGGTTCGGGCTAGGGCTACGGTTAGGGGACGGGGACGGTTTAGGGTCCAGGTGAGGGTACGGCAACGCTTTAGGGGGAGCGTGCGTGTGAGGGCGCGGGTTAGTGTTAGCGTCCGGGTTAGGATTAGGGGACGGGTGAGGGTCAGGCTTCAGGGAAGGGTTAGGGTTAGGGTTTGGGCTAGGGTTAGGGTTAGGGGACGGGGACGGTTTAGGGTCCAGGGGAGGGTACGGCAACGCTTTAGGGGGAGCGTACGTGTGAGGGCGCGGGTTAGTGTTAGCGTACGGGTTAGGATTAGGGGACGGGTGAGGGTCAGGCTTCGGGGAAGGGTTACGGTTAGGGTTCGGGCTAGGGTTAGGGTTAGGGGACGGGGACGGTTTAGGGTCCAGATGAGAGCACGGCAACGCTTTAGGTGGAGCGTACGTGTGAGGGCGTGGGTTAGTGTTAGCGTACGGGTTAGGATTAGGGGACGGGTGTGGTTCAGGCTTCGGGGAAGGGTTAGAGTTAGGGTTCAGGCTAGGGTTAGGGTTAAGGGACGGGGACGGTTTAGGGTCCAGGTGAGAGTACGGCAACGCTTTAGTGGGAGCGTACGTGTGAGGGCGCGGGTTAGTGTTAGCGTACGGGTTAGGATTAGGGGACGGGTGAGGGTCAGGCTTCGGGGAAGGGTTAGGGTTAGGGTTCGGGCTAGGGTTAGGGTTAGGGGACGGGGACGGTTTAGGGTCCAGGTGAGGGTACGGCAACGCTTTAGGGGGAGTGTGCGTGTGAGGGCGCGGGTTAGTGTTAGCGTACGGGTTAGGATTAGGGGAAGGGTGAGGGTCAGGCTTCGGGGAAGGGTTAGGGTTAGGGTTCGGGCTAGGGCTACGGTTAGGGGACGGGGACGGTTTAGGGTCCAGGTGAGGGTACGGCAACGCTTTAGGGGGAGCGTGCGTGTGAGGGCGCGGGTTAGTGTTAGCGTCCGGGTTAGGATTAGGGGACGGGTGAGGGTCAGGCTTCAGGGAAGGGTTAGGGTTAGGGTTTGGGCTAGGGTTAGGGTTAGGGGACGGGGACGGTTTAGGGTCCAGGGGAGGGTACGGCAACGCTTTAGGGGGAGCGTACGTGTGAGGGCGCGGGTTAGTGTTAGCGTACGGGTTAGGATTAGGGGACGGGTGAGGGTCAGGCTTCGGGGAAGGGTTACGGTTAGGGTTCGGGCTAGGGTTAGGGTTAGGGGACGGGGACGGTTTAGGGTCCAGATGAGAGCACGGCAACGCTTTAGGTGGAGCGTACGTGTGAGGGCGTGGGTTAGTGTTAGCGTACGGGTTAGGATTAGGGGACGGGTGTGGTTCAGGCTTCGGGGAAGGGTTAGAGTTAGGGTTCAGGCTAGGGTTAGGGTTAAGGGACGGGGACGGTTTAGGGTCCAGGTGAGAGTACGGCAACGCTTTAGTGGGAGCGTACGTGTGAGGGCGCGGGTTAGTGTTAGCGTACGGGTTAGGATTAGGGGACGGGTGAGGGTCAGGCTTCTGGGAAGGGTTAGGGTTAAGGTTCGAGCTAGGTTTAGGATTAGGGGATGGGGATGGTTTACGGTCCAGGTGAGGGTACGGCAATGCTTTAGGGGGAGCGTGCATGTGAGGGCGTGAGTTAGTGTTAGCGTACGGGTTAGGATTAGGGGACGGGTGAGGGTCAGGCTTCGGGGAAGGGTTAGGGTTAGGGTTCGGGCTAGGGTTAGGGTTAGGGGACGGGGACGGTTTAGGGTCCAGGTGAGGGTACGGCAACGCTTTAGGGGGAGCGTACGTGTGAGGGCGTGGGTTAGTGTTAGCGTACGGGTTAGGATTAGGGGACGGGTGAGGGTCAGGCTTCGGGGAAGGGTTAGGGTTAGGGTTCGGGGTAGGGTTAGGGGACGGGAACGGGGACGGTTTAGGGTCCAGGTGAGGGTACGGCAACGCTTTAGGGGGAGCCTGCGTGTGAGGGCGCGGGTTAGTGTTAGCGTCCGGCTTAGGATTAGGGGACGGGTGAGGGTCAGGCTTCGGGGAAGGGTTAGGGTTAGGGTTCGGGCTAGGGTTAGGTTTAGGGTACGGGGACGGTTTAGGTTCCAGGTGAGGGTACGGCAACGCTTTAGGGGGAGCGTGCGTGTGAGGGCGCGGGCTAGTGTTAGCGTACGGGTTAGGATTAGGGGACGGGTGAGGGTCAGGCTTCGGGGAAGGGTTAGGGTTAGGGTTCGGGTTAGGGTTAGGGGACGGGGAAGGTTTAGGGTCCAGGTGAGGGTACGGCAACGCTTTAGGGGGAGCCTGTGTGTGAGGGCGCGGGTTAGTGTTAGCGTCCGGCTTAGGATTAGGGTACGGGTGAGGGTCAGGCTTCGGGGAAGCGTTAGGGTTAGGGTTCGGGCTAGGGTTAGGTTTAGGGTACGGGGACGGTTTAGGGTCCAGGTGAGGGTATGGCAACGCTTTAGGGGGAGCGTGCGTGTGAGGGCGCGGGCTAGTGTTAGCGTACGGGTTAGGATTAGGGGACGGGTGTGGGTCAGGCTTCGGGGAAGGGTTAGATATAGAGTTCGGGCTAGGGTTAGGGTTAGGGGACGGGGACGGTTTAGGGTCCAGGTGAGGGTACGGCAACGCTTTAGGCAGAGCGTACGAGTGAGGGCGCGGGTTAGTGTTAGCGTACAGGTTAGGATTATGAGACGGGTGAGGGTCAGGCTTCGGGGAAGGGTTAGGGTTAGGGTTCGGGCTAGGGTTAGGGTTAGGGGATGGGGACGGATTAGGGTCCAGGTGAGGGTACGACAAGGCTCTAGGCGGTGCGTACGTGTGAGGGCGCGGGTTAGTGTTAGCGTACGGGTTAGGATTAAAGGTCGTGTGAGGGTCAGGCTTCGGGGAAGGGTTAGGGTTAGGGTTCAGGCTAGGGTTAGGGTTAGGGGACGGGGACGGTTTAGGGTCCAGGTGAGGGTATGGCAACGCTTTAGGGGGAGCGTGCGTGTGAGGGCGTGGGTTAGTGTTGGCGTACGGGTTAGGATTAGGGGACGGGTGAGGGTCAGGCTTCGCGGAAGTGTTAGTGTTAGGGTTCGTGCTAGGGTTAGGGTTAGGGGACGGGGACGGTTTAGGGTCCAGGTGAGGGTATGGCAACGCTTTAGGGGGAGCGTGCGTGTGAGGGCGTGGGTTAGTGTTGGCGTACGGGTTAGGATTAGGGGACGGGTGAGGGTCAGGCTTCAGGGAAGTGTTAGGGTTAGGGTTCGGGCTAGGGTTAGGGTTAGGGGACGGGGACGGTTTAGGGTCCAGGGGAGGGTACGACAACGCTTTAGGGGTAGTGTACGTGTGAGGGCGTGGGTTAGTGTTAGCGTACGGGTTAGGATTAGGGGACGGGTGAGGGTCAGGCTTCGGGGAAGGGTTAGGGTTAGGGTTTGGGCTAGGGTTAGGGTTAGGGGACGGGGACGGTTTAGGGTCCAGGGGAGGGTACGGCAACGCTTTAGGGGGAGCGTACGTGTGAGGGTGTGGGTTAGTGTTAGCGTACGGGTTAGGATTAGGGGACGGGTGAGCGTCAGGCTTCGGGGAAGGTTTAGGGTTAGGGTTCGGGATAGGGTTATGGTTAGGGGACGGGGACGGTTTAGGGACCAGGGCAGGGTACGACAATGCTTTATGGGGAGCGTACGTGTGAGGGCGCGGGTTACTGTTAGCGTACGGGTTAGGATTAGGGGACGGGTGAGGGTCAGGCTTCGGGGAAGTGTTAGGTTTAGGGTTCGGACTAGGGTTAGGGTTAGGGGACGGGGACGGTTTAGGGTCCAGGTGAGGGTACGGCAACGTTTTAGGGGGAGCGTGCGTGTGAGGGCGCGGGTTAGTGTTAGCGTACGGGTTAGGATTAGGGGACGTGTGAGGGTCAGGCTTCGCGGAAGTGTTAGGGTTAGGGTTCGGGCTAGGGTTAGGGTTAGGGGACGGGGACGGTTTAGGGTCCAGGTGAGGGTACGGCAACGCTTTAGGGGGAGCATACGTGTTAGGGCGCGGGTTAGTGTTAGCGTACGGGTTAGGATTAGGGGACGGGTGAGGGTCAGGCTTCGCGGAAGGGTTAGGGTTAGGGTTCGGGCTAGGGTTAGGGTTAGGGGACGGGGACGGTTTAGGGTCCAGGTGAGGGTACGGCAACGCTTTAGGCAGAGCGTACGAGTGAGGGCGCGGGTTAGTGTTAGCGTACGGGTTAGGATTATGAGACGGGTGAGGGTCAGGCTTCGGGGAAGGGTTAGGGTTAGGGTTCGGGCTAGGGTTAGGGTTAGGGGATGGGGACGGTTTAGGGTTCAGGTGAGTGTACGACAACGCTCTAGGGGGTGCGTAAGTGTGAGGGCGCGGGTTAGTGTTAGCGTACGGGTTAGGATTAAAGGTGGGGTGAGGTTCAGGCTTCGGGGAAGGGTTAGGGTTAGGGTTCGGGCTAGGGTGAGGGATAGGGGACGGGGACGGTTTAGGGTCCAGGTGAGGGTACGGCAACGCTTTAGGGGAAGCGTACGTGTGAGGGCGTGGGTTAGTGTTAGCGTACGGGTTAGGATTAGGGGACGGGTGAGGGTCAGTCTTTGGGGAAGGGTTAGGGTTAGGGTTCGGGCTAGGGTTAGGGTTAGGGACGCGGACGGTTTAGGGTCCAGGTGAGGGTACGGCAACGCTTTAGGGGGAGCGTACGTGTTGGGGCGCGGGTTAGTGTTAGCGTACGGGTTAGGATTAGGGGACGGGTGAGGGTCAGGCTTCGGGGAAGTGTTAGGGTTAGGGTTCGGGCTAGGGTTAGGGTTAGGGGACGGGGATGGTTTAGGGTCCAGGTGAGGGTACAGCAACGCTTTAGGGGGAGCGTGCGAGTGAGGGCGCATGTTAGTGTTAGCGTACGGGTTAGGATTAGGGGACGGGTGAGGGTCAGGCTTCGGGGAAGTGTTAGGTTTAGGGTTCGGACTAGGGTTAGGGTTAGGGGACGGGGACGGTTTAGGGTCCAGGTGAGGGTACGGCAACGTTTTAGGGGGAGCGTGCGTGTGAGGGCGCGGGTTAGTGTTAGCGTACGGGTTAGGATTAGGGGACGGGTGAGGGTCAGGCTTCGCGGAAGTGTTAGGGTTAGGGTTCGGGCTAGGGTTAGGGTTAGGGGACGGGGACGGTTTAGGGTCCAGGTGAGGGTACGGCAACGCTTTAGGGGGAGCATACGTGTGAGGGCGCGGGTTAGTGTTAGCGTACGGGTTAGGATTAGGGGACGGGTGAGGGTCAGGCTTCGCGGAAGGGTTAGGGTTAGGGTTCGGGCTAGGGTTAGGGTTAGGGGACGGGGACGGTTTAGGGTCCAGGTGAGGGTTCGGCAACGCTTTAGGGGGAGCGTACGTGTGAGGGCGCGGGTTAGTGTTAGCGTACGGGTTAGGATTAGGGGACGGGTGAGGGTCAGGCTTCGGGGAAGGGTTAGGTTTAGGGTTAGGTCTAGGGTTAGGGTTAGGGGACGGGGACGGTTTAGGGTCCAGGTGAGGGTACGGTAATGCTTTAGGGGGAGCGTGCATGTGAGGGCGCGGGTTAGTGTTAGCGTACGGGTTAGGATTAGGGGACCGGTGAGGGTCAGGCTTCGGTGAAGGGTTAGGGTTAGGGTTCAGGCTAGGGTTAGGGTTAGGGGACGGGGACGGTTTAGGGTCCAGGTGAGGGTACGGCAACGCTATAGGGGGAGCGTACGTGTGAGGGCGTGGGTTAGTGTTAGCCTACTGGATAGGATTACGGGACGGGTGAGGGTCAGGCTTCGCGGAAGGGTTAGGGTTAGGGTTCGGGCTAGGGGTAGGTTTAGGGGACGGGGACGGTTTAGGTTCCAGGTGAGGGTATGGCAACGCTTTAGGGGGAGCGTGCGTGTGAGGGCGTGGGTTAGTGTTGGCGTACGGGTTAGGATTAGGGGACGGGTGAGGGTCAGGATTCAGGGAAGTGTTAGGGTTAGGGTTCGGGCTAGGGTTAGGGTTAGGGGACGGGGACGGTTTAGGGTCCAGGTGAGGGTATGGCAACGCTTTAGGGGGAGCGTGCGTGTGAGGGCGTGGGTTAGCGTTGGCGTACGGTTTAGGATTAGGGGCGGGTGAGGGTCAGGCTTCAGGGAAGTGTTAGGGTTAGGGTTCGGGCTAGGGTTAGGGTTAGGGGACGGGGACGGTTTAGGGTCCAGGGGAGGGTACGACAACGCTTTAGGGGGAGTGTACGTGGGAGGGCGTGGGTTAGTGTTAGCGTACGGGTTAGGATTAGGGGACGGGTGAGGGTCAGGCTTCACGGAAGGGTTAGGGTTAGGGTTCGGGCTAGGGTTAGGGTTAGGGGACGGGGACGGTTTAGGGTCCAGGTGTGGGTACGGCAACGCTTTAGGCAGAGCGTACGAGTGAGGGCACGGGTTAGTGTTAGCGTACGGGTTAGGATTATGAGACGGGTGAGGGTCAGGCTTCGGGGAAGGGTTAGGGTTAGGGTTCGGGCTAGGGTTAGGGTTAGGGGATGGGGACGGTTTAGGGTCCAGGTGAGGGTACGACAACGCTCTAGGGGGTGCGTACGTGTGAGGGCGCGGGTTAGTGTTAGCGTACGGGTTAGGATTAAAGGTCGGGTGAGGGTCAGGCTTCGGGGAAGGGTTAGGGTTAGGGTTCGGGCTAGGGTGAGGGTTAGGGGACGGGGACAGTTTAGGGTCCAGGTGAGGGTACGGCAACGCTTTAGGTGGAGCGTACGTGTGAGGGCGTGGGTTAGTGTTAGCGTACGGGTTAGGATTAGGGGACGGGTGTGGTTCAGGCTTCGGGGAAGGGTTAGAGTTAGGGTTCAGGCTAGGGTTAGGGTTAAGGGACGGGGACGGTTTAGGGTCCAGGTGAGAGTACGGCAACGCTTTAGTGGGAGCGTACGTGTGAGGGCGCGGGTTAGTGTTAGCGTACGGGTTAGGATTAGGGGACGGGTGAGGGTCAGGCTTCTGGGAAGGGTTAGGGTTAAGGTTCGAGCTAGGTTTAGGATTAGGGGATGGGGATGGTTTACGGTCCAGGTGAGGGTACGGCAATGCTTTAGGGGGAGCGTGCATGTGAGGGCGTGAGTTAGTGTTAGCGTACGGGTTAGGATTAGGGGACGGGTGAGGGTCAGGCTTCGGGGAAGGGTTAGGGTTAGGGTTCGGGCTAGGGTTAGGGTTAGGGGACGGGGACGGTTTAGGGTCCAGGTGAGGGTACGGCAACGCTTTAGGGGGAGCGTACGTGTGAGGGCGTGGGTTAGTGTTAGCGTACGGGTTAGGATTAGGGGACGGGTGAGGGTCAGGCTTCGGGGAAGGGTTAGGGTTAGGGTTCGGGGTAGGGTTAGGGGACGGGAACGGGGACGGTTTAGGGTCCAGGTGAGGGTACGGCAACGCTTTAGGGGGAGCCTGCGTGTGAGGGCGCGGGTTAGTGTTAGCGTCCGGCTTAGGATTAGGGGACGGGTGAGGGTCAGGCTTCGGGGAAGGGTTAGGGTTAGGGTTCGGGCTAGGGTTAGGTTTAGGGTACGGGGACGGTTTAGGTTCCAGGTGAGGGTACGGCAACGCTTTAGGGGGAGCGTGCGTGTGAGGGCGCGGGCTAGTGTTAGCGTACGGGTTAGGATTAGGGGACGGGTGAGGGTCAGGCTTCGGGGAAGGGTTAGGGTTAGGGTTCGGGTTAGGGTTAGGGGACGGGGAAGGTTTAGGGTCCAGGTGAGGGTACGGCAACGCTTTAGGGGGAGCCTGTGTGTGAGGGCGCGGGTTAGTGTTAGCGTCCGGCTTAGGATTAGGGTACGGGTGAGGGTCAGGCTTCGGGGAAGCGTTAGGGTTAGGGTTCGGGCTAGGGTTAGGTTTAGGGTACGGGGACGGTTTAGGGTCCAGGTGAGGGTATGGCAACGCTTTAGGGGGAGCGTGCGTGTGAGGGCGCGGGCTAGTGTTAGCGTACGGGTTAGGATTAGGGGACGGGTGTGGGTCAGGCTTCGGGGAAGGGTTAGATATAGAGTTCGGGCTAGGGTTAGGGTTAGGGGACGGGGACGGTTTAGGGTCCAGGTGAGGGTACGGCAACGCTTTAGGCAGAGCGTACGAGTGAGGGCGCGGGTTAGTGTTAGCGTACAGGTTAGGATTATGAGACGGGTGAGGGTCAGGCTTCGGGGAAGGGTTAGGGTTAGGGTTCGGGCTAGGGTTAGGGTTAGGGGATGGGGACGGATTAGGGTCCAGGTGAGGGTACGACAAGGCTCTAGGCGGTGCGTACGTGTGAGGGCGCGGGTTAGTGTTAGCGTACGGGTTAGGATTAAAGGTCGTGTGAGGGTCAGGCTTCGGGGAAGGGTTAGGGTTAGGGTTCAGGCTAGGGTTAGGGTTAGGGGACGGGGACGGTTTAGGGTCCAGGTGAGGGTATGGCAACGCTTTAGGGGGAGCGTGCGTGTGAGGGCGTGGGTTAGTGTTGGCGTACGGGTTAGGATTAGGGGACGGGTGAGGGTCAGGCTTCGCGGAAGTGTTAGTGTTAGGGTTCGTGCTAGGGTTAGGGTTAGGGGACGGGGACGGTTTAGGGTCCAGGTGAGGGTATGGCAACGCTTTAGGGGGAGCGTGCGTGTGAGGGCGTGGGTTAGTGTTGGCGTACGGGTTAGGATTAGGGGACGGGTGAGGGTCAGGCTTCAGGGAAGTGTTAGGGTTAGGGTTCGGGCTAGGGTTAGGGTTAGGGGACGGGGACGGTTTAGGGTCCAGGGGAGGGTACGACAACGCTTTAGGGGTAGTGTACGTGTGAGGGCGTGGGTTAGTGTTAGCGTACGGGTTAGGATTAGGGGACGGGTGAGGGTCAGGCTTCGGGGAAGGGTTAGGGTTAGGGTTTGGGCTAGGGTTAGGGTTAGGGGACGGGGACGGTTTAGGGTCCAGGGGAGGGTACGGCAACGCTTTAGGGGGAGCGTACGTGTGAGGGTGTGGGTTAGTGTTAGCGTACGGGTTAGGATTAGGGGACGGGTGAGCGTCAGGCTTCGGGGAAGGTTTAGGGTTAGGGTTCGGGATAGGGTTATGGTTAGGGGACGGGGACGGTTTAGGGACCAGGGCAGGGTACGACAATGCTTTATGGGGAGCGTACGTGTGAGGGCGCGGGTTACTGTTAGCGTACGGGTTAGGATTAGGGGACGGGTGAGGGTCAGGCTTCGGGGAAGTGTTAGGTTTAGGGTTCGGACTAGGGTTAGGGTTAGGGGACGGGGACGGTTTAGGGTCCAGGTGAGGGTACGGCAACGTTTTAGGGGGAGCGTGCGTGTGAGGGCGCGGGTTAGTGTTAGCGTACGGGTTAGGATTAGGGGACGTGTGAGGGTCAGGCTTCGCGGAAGTGTTAGGGTTAGGGTTCGGGCTAGGGTTAGGGTTAGGGGACGGGGACGGTTTAGGGTCCAGGTGAGGGTACGGCAACGCTTTAGGGGGAGCATACGTGTTAGGGCGCGGGTTAGTGTTAGCGTACGGGTTAGGATTAGGGGACGGGTGAGGGTCAGGCTTCGCGGAAGGGTTAGGGTTAGGGTTCGGGCTAGGGTTAGGGTTAGGGGACGGGGACGGTTTAGGGTCCAGGTGAGGGTACGGCAACGCTTTAGGCAGAGCGTACGAGTGAGGGCGCGGGTTAGTGTTAGCGTACGGGTTAGGATTATGAGACGGGTGAGGGTCAGGCTTCGGGGAAGGGTTAGGGTTAGGGTTCGGGCTAGGGTTAGGGTTAGGGGATGGGGACGGTTTAGGGTTCAGGTGAGTGTACGACAACGCTCTAGGGGGTGCGTACGTGTGAGGGCGCGGGTTAGTGTTAGCGTACGGGTTAGGATTAAAGGTGGGGTGAGGTTCAGGCTTCGGGGAAGGGTTAGGGTTAGGGTTCGGGCTAGGGTGAGGGATAGGGGACGGGGACGGTTTAGGGTCCAGGTGAGGGTACGGCAACGCTTTAGGGGAAGCGTACGTGTGAGGGCGTGGGTTAGTGTTAGCGTACGGGTTAGGATTAGGGGACGGGTGAGGGTCAGTCTTTGGGGAAGGGTTAGGGTTAGGGTTCGGGCTAGGGTTAGGGTTAGGGACGCGGACGGTTTAGGGTCCAGGTGAGGGTACGGCAACGCTTTAGGGGGAGCGTACGTGTTGGGGCGCGGGTTAGTGTTAGCGTACGGGTTAGGATTAGGGGACGGGTGAGGGTCAGGCTTCGGGGAAGTGTTAGGGTTAGGGTTCGGGCTAGGGTTAGGGTTAGGGGACGGGGATGGTTTAGGGTCCAGGTGAGGGTACAGCAACGCTTTAGGGGGAGCGTGCGAGTGAGGGCGCATGTTAGTGTTAGCGTACGGGTTAGGATTAGGGGACGGGTGAGGGTCAGGCTTCGGGGAAGTGTTAGGTTTAGGGTTCGGACTAGGGTTAGGGTTAGGGGACGGGGACGGTTTAGGGTCCAGGTGAGGGTACGGCAACGTTTTAGGGGGAGCGTGCGTGTGAGGGCGCGGGTTAGTGTTAGCGTACGGGTTAGGATTAGGGGACGGGTGAGGGTCAGGCTTCGCGGAAGTGTTAGGGTTAGGGTTCGGGCTAGGGTTAGGGTTAGGGGACGGGGACGGTTTAGGGTCCAGGTGAGGGTACGGCAACGCTTTAGGGGGAGCATACGTGTGAGGGCGCGGGTTAGTGTTAGCGTACGGGTTAGGATTAGGGGACGGGTGAGGGTCAGGCTTCGCGGAAGGGTTAGGGTTAGGGTTCGGGCTAGGGTTAGGGTTAGGGGACGGGGACGGTTTAGGGTCCAGGTGAGGGTTCGGCAACGCTTTAGGGGGAGCGTACGTGTGAGGGCGCGGGTTAGTGTTAGCGTACGGGTTAGGATTAGGGGACGGGTGAGGGTCAGGCTTCGGGGAAGGGTTAGGTTTAGGGTTAGGTCTAGGGTTAGGGTTAGGGGACGGGGACGGTTTAGGGTCCAGGTGAGGGTACGGTAATGCTTTAGGGGGAGCGTGCATGTGAGGGCGCGGGTTAGTGTTAGCGTACGGGTTAGGATTAGGGGACCGGTGAGGGTCAGGCTTCGGTGAAGGGTTAGGGTTAGGGTTCAGGCTAGGGTTAGGGTTAGGGGACGGGGACGGTTTAGGGTCCAGGTGAGGGTACGGCAACGCTATAGGGGGAGCGTACGTGTGAGGGCGTGGGTTAGTGTTAGCCTACTGGATAGGATTACGGGACGGGTGAGGGTCAGGCTTCGCGGAAGGGTTAGGGTTAGGGTTCGGGCTAGGGGTAGGTTTAGGGGACGGGGACGGTTTAGGTTCCAGGTGAGGGTATGGCAACGCTTTAGGGGGAGCGTGCGTGTGAGGGCGTGGGTTAGTGTTGGCGTACGGGTTAGGATTAGGGGACGGGTGAGGGTCAGGATTCAGGGAAGTGTTAGGGTTAGGGTTCGGGCTAGGGTTAGGGTTAGGGGACGGGGACGGTTTAGGGTCCAGGTGAGGGTATGGCAACGCTTTAGGGGGAGCGTGCGTGTGAGGGCGTGGGTTAGCGTTGGCGTACGGTTTAGGATTAGGGGCGGGTGAGGGTCAGGCTTCAGGGAAGTGTTAGGGTTAGGGTTCGGGCTAGGGTTAGGGTTAGGGGACGGGGACGGTTTAGGGTCCAGGGGAGGGTACGACAACGCTTTAGGGGGAGTGTACGTGGGAGGGCGTGGGTTAGTGTTAGCGTACGGGTTAGGATTAGGGGACGGGTGAGGGTCAGGCTTCACGGAAGGGTTAGGGTTAGGGTTCGGGCTAGGGTTAGGGTTAGGGGACGGGGACGGTTTAGGGACCAGGGCAGGGTACGACAATGCTTTATGGGGAGCGTACGTGTGAGGGCGCGGGTTAGTGTTAGCGTACGGGTTAGGATTAGGGGACCGGTGAGGGTCAGGCTTCGGGGAAGGGTTAGGGTTAGGGTTCGGGCTAGGGTTAGGGTTAGGAGACGGGGACGGTTTAGGGTCCAGGTGAGGGTACGGCAACGCTTTAGGGGGAGCGTGCGTGTGAGGACGTGGGTTAGTGTTAGCGTACGGGTTAGGATTAGGGGACGGGTGAGGGTCAGGCTTCGGGGAAGGGTTAGGGATAGGGTTCAGGCTAGGGTTAGGGTTAGGGGACGGGGACGGTTTAGGGTCCAGGTGAGGGTACGGCAACGCTTTAGGGGGAGCGTGCGTGTGAGGGCGCGGGATAGTGTTAGCGTACGGGTTAAGATTAGGGGACGGGTGAGGGTCAGGCTTCGGGGAAGGGTTAGGGTTAGGGTTCGCGCTAGGGTTAGGGTTAGGGGACGGGGACGGTTTAGGGTCCAGGTGAGGGTACGGCAACACTTTAGGGGGAGCGTGCGTGTGAGGGCGCGGGTTGGTGTTAGCGTACGGGTTAGGATTAGGGGACGGGTGAGTGTCAGGCTTCGGGGAAGGGTTAGGTTTAGGGTTCGGGCTCAGGTTAGGGTTAGGGGACGGGGACGGTTTAGGGTCCAGGTGAGGGTACGGAAACGCTTTAGGGGGAGCGTGCGTGTGAGGTCGCGGGTTCGTGTTAGCGTACGGGTTAGGATTAGGGGACGGGTGAGGGTCAGGCTTCGGGGAAGTGTTAGGTTTAGGGTTCGGACTCTGGTTAGGGTTAGGGGACGTGGACGGTTTAGGTCCAGGTGAGGGTACGGCAACGCTTTAGGGGGAGCGTGCGTGTGAGGGCGCAGGTTAGTGTTAGCGTACGGGTTAGGATTAGGAAACGGTTGAGGGTCAGGCTTCGGGCAAGGGTTAGGGTTAGGGTTCGGGCTAGGGATAGGGTTAGGAGACGGGGATGGTTTACAGTCCAGGTGAGGGTACGGCAACGCTATAGGGGGAGTGTACGTGTGAGGGCGGGGGTTAGTGTTAGCGTACGGGTTAGGATTAGGGGACGGGTGAGGGTCAGGCTTCGGAGAAGGGTTAGGGTTAGGGTTCGGGCTAGGGTTAGGGTTAGGGGACGGGGACGGTTTAGGGTCCAGGTGAGGGTACGGCAACACTTTAGGGGGAGCGTGCGTGTGAGGGCGCGGGTTAGTGTTAGCGTATGGGTTAGGATTAGGGGATGGGTGAGGGTCAGGCTTTGGGGAAGGGTTAGGGTTAGGGTTCGGGCTACGGTTAGGATTAGGGGACGGCGACAGTTTAGGGTCCAGGTGAGGGTACGGCAACGCTATAGGGGGAGCGTACGTGTGAGGACGCGGTTTAGTGTTAGCCTACGGGTTAGGATTAGGGGACGGGTGAGGGTCAGGCTTCGGTGAATGGTTAGGGTTAGTGTTCGGGCTAGGGTTAGGGTTAGGGGACGGGGACGGTTTAGGGTCCAGGTGAGGGTACGGCAACGCTTTAGGGGGAGTGTGCGTGTGAGGGCGCGGGTTAGTGTTAGCGTTCAGGTTAGGATTAGTGGACGGGTGAGGGTCAGGCTTTGGGGAAGGGTTAGGGTTAGGGTTCGGTCTAGGGTTAGGGTTAGGGGACGGGGACGGTTTAGGGTCCAGGTGAGGGTACGGTAATGCTTTAGGGGGAGCGTGCGTGTGAGGGCGCGGGTTAGTGTTAGCGTATGGGTTAGGATTAGGGGACCGGTGAGGGTCAGGCTTCGGGGAAAGGTTAGGGTTAGGGTTCGGGCTAGGGTTAGGGTTAGGGGACGGGGACGGTTTAGGGTCCAGGGGAGGGTACGGCAACGCTATAGGGGGAGCGTACGTGTGAGGGCGCGGGTTAGTGTTAGCCTACTGGATAGGATTACGGGACGGGTGAGGGTCAGGCTTTGGAGAAGGGTTAGGGTTAGGGTTCAGGCTAGGGTTAGGGTTAGGGGACGGGGACGGTTTAGGTTCCAGGTGAGGGTACGGCAACGCTTTAGAGGGAGCGTGCGTGTGAGGGTGCGGGTAAGTGTTAGGGTACGGGTTAGGATTAGGGGACGGGTGAGGGTCAGGCTTCGGGGAAGGGTTAGGGATAGGGTTCGGGCTAGGTTTAGGGTTAGGGGACGGGGACGGTTTAGGGTCCAGGTGAGGGTACGGCAACGCTTTAGGGGGAGCGTGCGTGTGAGGGCGCAGGATAGTGTTAGCGTACGGGTTAGGATTAGGGGACGGGTGAGGGTCAGGCTTCGCGGACGGGTTAGGGTTAGGGTTCGGGCTAGGGTTAGGGTTAGGGGACGGGGACGGTTTAGGGTCCAGGTGAGGGTACGGCAACGTTTTAGGGGGAGCGTACGTGTGAGGGCGCGGGTTAGTGTTAGCGTACGGGTTAGGATTAGGGGACGGGTGAGGGTCAGGCTTCGGGGAAGGGTTAGGTTTAGGGTTAGGTCTAGGGTTAGGGTTAGGGGACGGGGACGGTTTAGGGTCCAGGTGAGGGTACGGTAATGCTTTAGGGGGAGCGTGCGTGTGAGGTCGCGGGTTAGTGTTAGCGTACGGGTTAGGATTAGGGGACCGGTGAGGGTCAGGCTTCGGAGAAGGGTTAGGGTTAGGGTTCAGGCTAGGGTTAGGGTTAGGGGACGGGGACGGTTTAGGGTCCAGGTGAGGGTACGGCAACGCTATAGGGGGAGCGTACGTGTGAGGGCGTGGGTTAGTGTTAGCCTACTGGATAGGATTACGGGACGGGTGAGGGTCAGGCTTCGCGGAAGGGTTAGGGTTAGGGTTCGGGTTAGGGTTAGGGTTAGGGGACGGGGACGGTTTAGGTTCCAGGTGAGGGTATGGCAACGCTTTAGGGGGAGCGTGCGTGTGAGGCGTGGGTTAGTGTTGGCGTACGGGTTAGGATTAGGGGACGGGTGAGGGTCAGGATTCAGGGAAGTGTTAGGGTTAGGGTTCGGGCTAGGGTTAGGGTTAGGGGACGGGGACGGTTTAGGGTCCAGGTGAGGGTATGGCAACGCTTTAGGGGGAGCGTGCGTGTGAGGGCGTGGGTTATTGTTGGTGTACGGGTTAGGATTAGGGGACGGATGAGGGTCAGGCTTCAGGGAAGTGTTAGGGTTAGGGTTCGGGCTAGGGTTAGGGTTAGGGGACGGGGACGGTTTAGGGTCCAGGGGAGGGTATGACAACGCTTTAGGGGGAGTGTACGTGTGAGGGCGTGGGTTAGTGTTAGCGTACGGGTTAAGATTAGGGGACGGGTGAGGGTCAGGCTTCGGGGAAGGGTTAGGGTTAGGGTTCGGGCTAGGATTAGGGTTAGGGGACGGGGACGGTTTAGGGTCCAGGGGAGGGTACGGCAACGCTTTAGGGGGAGCGTACGTGTGAGGGTGTGGGTTAGTGTTAGCGTACGGGTTAGGATTAGGGGACGGGTGAGGGTCAGGCTTCGGGGAAGTGTTAGGGTTAGGGTTCGGGATAGGGTTATGGTTAGGGGACGGGGACGGTTTAGGGACCAGGGCAGGGTACGACAATGCTTTATGGGGAGCGTACGTGTGAGGGCGCGGGTTACTGTTAGCGTACGGGTTAGGATTAGGGGACGTATGAGGGTCAGGCTTCGGGAAAGGGTTAGGGTTAGGGTTCGGGCTAGGGTTAGGGTTAAGGGACGGGGACGGTTTAGGGTCCAGGGGAGGGTACGGCAACGCTTTAGGGGAAGCGTACTTGTGAGGGCGCGGGTTAGTGTTTGCGTACGGGTTAGGATTAGGGGACGGGTGAGTGTCAGGCTTCGGGAAAGGGTTAGGGTTAGGGTTCAGGCTAGGGTTAGGGTTAGGGGACGGGGACGGTTTAGGGTCCAGGTGAGGGTACGGCAACGCTTTAGGGGGAGCGTGCGTGTGAGGGCGCGGGTTAGTGTTAGCGTACGGGTTAGGATTAGGGGACCGGTGAGCGTCAGGCTTCGGGGAAGGGTTAGGGTTAGGGTTCGGGCTAGGGTTAGGGTTAGGTGACGGGGACGGTTTAGGGTCCAGGTGAGGGTACGGCAACGCTTTAGGGGGAGCGTGCGTGTGAGGACGTGGGTTAGTGTTAGCGTACGGGTTAGGATTAGGGGACGGGTGAGGGTCAGGCTTCGGGGAAGGGTTAGGGATAGGGTTCGGGCTAGGGTTAGGGTTAGGGGACGGGGACGGTTTAGGGTCCAGGTGAGGGTACGGCCACGCTTGACGGGGAGCGTACGTGTGAGGGCGAGGGTTAGTGTTAGCGTCCGGGTTAGGATTAAGGGACGGGTGAGGGTCAGGCTTCGGGGAAGTGTTAGGGTTAGGGTTCGGGCTAGGGTTAGGGTTAGGGGACGGGGACGGTTCAGAGTCCAGATGAGGGTACGGCAACGCTTTAGGGGGAGCGTACGTGTGAGGGCGCGGTTTAGTGTTAGCGTACGGGTTACGATTAGGGGACGGGTGAGGGTCAGGCTTCGGGGAAGTGTTAGGGTTAAGGTTCGAGCTAGGGTTAGGGTTAGGGGACGGGGATGATTTAGGGTCCAGGTGAGGGTACAGCAACGCTTTAGTGGGAGCGTACGTCTGAGGGTGCGAGTTAGTGTTAGCGTACGGCTTAGGATTAAAGGTCGGGTGAGGGTCAGGCTTCGGGGAAAGGTTAGGGTTAGGGTTCGGTCTAGGGTTAGTGTTAGGGGACGGGGACAGCTTAGGGTCCAGGGGAGGGTACGGAAACCCTTTAGGGGGAGCGTACGTGTGAGGGCGCGGGTTAGTGTTAGCGTACGGGTTAGGATTAGGGGACGGGTGAGGGTCATGCTTCGGGGAAGGGTTAGGGTTAGGGTTCGGGCTAGGGTTAGGGTTAGGGGACGGGGACGGTTTAGGGTCCAGGTGAGGGTACGGCAACGCTTTAGGGGGAGCGTGCGTGTGAGGGCGTGGGTTAGTGTTAGCGTACGGGTTAGGATTAGGGGACGGGTGAGGGTCAGGCTTCGGGGAAGGGTTAGAGTTAGGGTTCGGGCTAGGGTTAGGGTTAGGGACGGGGACGGTTTAGGGTCCAGGTGAGGGTACGGCAACGCTTTAGGGGGAGCGTGCGTGTGGGGGCGCGGGTTAGTGTTAGCGTCTGGGTTAGGATTAGGGTACGGGTGAGGGTCAGGCTTCGGGGAAGTGTTAGGGTTAGGGTTCGGGCTAGAGATAGTGTTAGGGGACAGGGACGGTTTAGGGTCCAGGTGAGGGTACGGCAACGCTTTAGGGGGAGCGTGCGTGTGAGGGCGTGGGTTAGTGTTAGCGTACGGGTAAGGTTTAGGGGACGGGTGAGTGTCAGGCTTCGGGGAAGGGTTAGGGTTAGGGTTCGGGCTAGGGTTAGGGTTAGGGGACGGGGACGGTTTAGGGTCCAGGTGAGGGTACGGCAACGCTTTAGGGGGAGCGTGCGTGTGAGGGCGCGGGTTAGTGTTAGCGTCCGGGTTAGGATTAGGGGACGGGTGAGGGTCAGGCTTCGGGGAAGGGTTAGGTTTCGGGTTCGGGCTAGGGTTAGGGTTAGGGGACGGGGACGGTTTAGGGTCCAGGTGAGGGTACGGCAACGCGTTAGGGGGAGCGTGCGTGTGAGGGCACGGGTTAGTGTTAGCGTACTGGTTAGGATTAGGGGACGGGTGAGGGTCAGGCTTCGGGTTGGGTTAGGGTTAAGGTTCGGGCTAGGGTTAGGGTTAGGGGACGGGGACGGTTTAGGGTCCAGGTGAGGGTACGGCAACGCTTTAGGGGGAGCGTGCGTGTGAGGGCGCGAGTTAGTGTTAGCGTACGGTTTAGGATGAGGGGACGTGTGAGGGTCAGGCTTCGGGGAAGGGTTAGGGTCAGGGTTCGGGCTAGGGTTAGGGTTAGGGGACGGGGACGGTTTAGGTTCCAGGTGTGGTTAAGGCAACACTTTAGGGGGAGCGTACATGTGAGGGCGCGGGTTAGTGTTAGCGTACGGGTTAGAATTAGGGGACGGGTGAGGGTCAGGCTTCGGGGAAGGGTTAGGGTTAGGGTTCGGGCTAGGGTTAGGGTTAGGGGACGGGGACGGTTTAGGGTCCAGGTGAGGGTACGGCAACGCTTTAGGGGGAGCGTGCGTGTGAGGGCGTGGTTTAGTGTTAGCGTACGGGTTAGGATTAGAGGACCGGTGAGGGTCAGGCTTCGGGGAAGGGTTAGGGTTAGGGTTCAGGCTAGGGTTAGGTTTAGGGGACGGGGACGGTTTAGGGTCCAGGTGAGGGTACAGCAACGCTTTAGGGGGAGCGTGCTTGTGAGGGCGCGGGTTAGTGTTAGCGTAAGGGTTAGGATTAGGGGACGGATGAGGGTCAGTCTTCCGGGAAGGGTTAGGGTTAGGGTTCGGGCTAGGGTTAGGGTTAGGGGACGGTTTAGGGTCCAGGTGAGGGTACGGAAACGCTTTAGGGGGAGCGTGCGTGTGAGGGCGCGGGTTAGTGTTAGCGTCCGGGTTAGGATTAGGGGACGGGTGAGGGTCAGGCTTCCGGGAAGGGTTAGGGTTAGGGTTCGGGCTAGGGTTAGGGTTAGGGGACGGTTTAGGATCCAGGTGAGGGTACGGCAACGCTTTAGGGGGAGCGTGCGTGTGAGGGCGTGGGTTAGTGTTAGCGTACGTGTTAGGATTAGGGGACGGGTGAGGGTCAGGCTTTGGGGAAGGGTTAGGGTTAGGGTTCGGGCTAGGGTTAGGGTTAGGGGACGGCGACAGTTTAGGGTCCAGGTGAGGGTACGGCAACGCTATAGGGGGAGTGTACGTGTGAGGACGCTGGTTAGTGTTAGCGTACGGGTAAGGATTAGGGGACGGGTGAGGGTCAGGCTTCGGTGAATGGTTAGGTTTAGGGTTCGGGCTAGGGTTAGGGTTAGGGGACGGGGACGGTTGAGGGTCCAGGTGAGGGTACGGCAACGCTTTAGGGGGAGCGTGCGTGTGAGGGAGCGGGTAAGTGTTAGCGTACGGGTTAGGATTAGGGGACGGGTGAGGGTCAGGCTTCGGGGAAGGGTTAGGGATAGGGTTCGGGCTAGGGTTAGGGTTAGGGGACGGGGACGGTTTAGGGTCCAGGTGAGGGTACGGCAACGCTTTAGGGGGAGCGTGCGTGTGAGGGCGCAGGATAGTGTTAGCGTACGGGTTAGGATTAGGGGACGGGTGAGGGTCAGGCTTCGGGGAAGTGTTAGGGTTATGGTTCGGGCTAGGGTTAGGGTTAGGGGACGGGGACGGTTTAGGGTCCAGGTGAGGGTACGGCAACGCTTTAGCGGGAGCGTACGTGTGAGGGCACGCGTTAGTTTTAGCGTACGGGTTAGGATTAGGGGACGGATGAGGGTCAGGCTTCGGGGAAGGGTTAGGGTTAGGGTTCGGGCTAGGGTTAGGGTTAGGGGACGGGGATGGTTTAGGGTCCAGGTGAGGGTACGGCAACGCTTTAGCGGGAGCGTACGTGTGAGGGCGCGGGTTAATTTTAGCGTACGGCTTAGGATTAAAGGTCGGGTGAGGGTCAGGCTTCGGGGAAGGGTTAGGGTTAGGGTTCGGGCTAGGGTTAGAGTTAGGGGACGGGGACGGTTTAGGGTCCAGGTGAGGGTACAGCAACACTTTAGGGGGAGCGTGCGTGTGAGGGCGCGGGTTAGTGTTAGCGTACGGGTTAGGATTAGGGGACGGGTGAGGGTCAGGCTTCGGGGAAGGGTTAGGGTTAGGGTTCGGGCTCGGGTTAGGGTTAGGGGACGTGGACGGTTTAGGTCCAGGTAAGGGTACGGCAACGCTTTAGGGGGAGCATGCGTGTGACGGCGCAGGTGAGTGTTAGCGTACGGGTTAGGATTAGGGGACAGTTGAGTGTCAGGCTTCGGGGAAGGGTTAGGGTTAGGGTTCGGGCTAGGGTTAGGGTTAGGGGACGGGGACGGTTTAGGGTCCAGGTGAGGGTACGGCAACGCTTTAGGGGGAGCGTGCGTGTGAGGGCGCAGGTTAGTGTTAGCGTACGAGTTAGGATTAGGGGACGGTTGAGGGTCAGGCTTCGGGCAAGGGTTAGGGTTAGGGTTCGGGCTAGGGCTAGGGTTAGGAGACGGGGACGGTTTAGTGTCCAGGTGAGGGTACGGCAACGCTATAGGGGGAGTGTACGTGTGAGGGCGGGGGTTAGTGTTAGCGTACGGGTTAGGATTAGGGGACGGGTGAGGGTCAGGCTTCGGGGAAGGGTCAGAGTTAGGGTTCGGGCTAGGGTTAGGTTTAGGGGACGGGGACGGTTTAGGGTCCAGGTGAGGGTACGGCAACGCTTTAGTGGGAGAGTGCGTGTGAGGGTGCGGGTTAGTGTTAGCGTACGGGTTAGGATTAGGGGACGGGTGAGGGTCAGGCTTCGGGGAAGGGTTAGGTTTAGGGTTCGGGCTAGGGTTAGGGTTAGGGGACGGGGACGGTTTAGGGTCCAGGTGAGGGTGCGGCAAGGCTTTAGGGGGAGCGTGCGTGTGAGGGCGCGGGTTAGTGTTAGCGTACGGGTTAGGATTAGGGGACGGGTGAGGGTCAGGCTTCGGGGAAGGGTTAGGGTTAGGGTTCGGGCTAGGGTTAGGGTTAGGGGACGAGGACAGTTTAGGGTCCAGGTGAGGGTACGGCAACGCTTTAGGGGGAGCGTACGTGTGAGGGCGCGTGTTAGTGTTAGCGTACTGGTTAGGATTAGGGGACGTGTGAGGGTCAGGCTTCGGGGAAGGGTTAGGGTTAGGGTTCGGGCTACGGTTAGGGTTAGGGGACGGGGACGGTTTAGGGTCCAGGTGCGGGTACGGCCACGCTTGACGGGGAGCGTACGTGTGAGGGCGAGGGTTAGTGTTAGCGTCCGGGTTAGGATTAAGGGACGGGTGAGGGTCAGGCTTCGGGGAAGTGTTAGGGTTAGGGTTCGGGCTAGGGTTAGGGTTAGGGGACGGGGACGGTTCAGAGTCCAGGTGAGGGTACGGCAACGCTTTAGGGGGAGCGTACGTGTGAGGGCGCGGTTTAGTGTTAGCGTACGGGTTACGATTAGGGGACGGGTGAGGGTCAGGCTTCGGGGAAGTGTTAGGGTTAAGGTTCGAGCTAGGGTTAGGGTTAGGGGACGGGGATGATTTAGGGTCCAGGTGAGGGTACGGCAACGCTTTAGTGGGAGCGTACGTCTGAGGGTGCGAGTTAGTGTTAGCGTACGGCTTAGGATTAAAGGTCGGGTGAGGGTCAGGCTTCGGGGAAAGGTTAGGGTTAGGGTTCGGTCTAGGGTTAGTGTTAGGGTCGGGGACAGCTTAGGGTCCAGGTGAGGGTACGGAAACCCTTTAGGGGGAGCGTACGTGTGAGGGCGCGGGTTAGTGTTAGCGTCCGGGTTAGGATTAGGGGACGGGTGAGGGTCATGCTTCGGGGAAGGGTTAGGGTTAGGGTTCGGGCTAGTGTTAGGGTTAGGGGACGGGGACGGTTTAGGGTCCAGGTGAGGGTACGGCAACGCTTTAGGGGGAGCGTGCGTGTGAGGGCGTGGGTTAGTGTTAGCGTACGGGTTAGGATTAGGGGACGGGTGAGGGTCAGGCTTCGGGGAAGGGTTAGGGTTAGGGTTCGGGCTAGGGTTAGGGTTAGGGACGGGGACGGTTTAGGGTCCAGGTGAGGGTACGGCAACGCTTTAGGGGGAGCGTGCGTGTGGGGGCGCGGGTTAGTGTTAGCGTCCGGGTTAGGATTAGGGTACGGGTGAGGGTCAGGCTTCGGGGAAGTGTTAGGGTTAGGGTTCGGGCTAGAGATAGTGTTAGGGGACAGGGACGGTTTAGGGTCCAGGTGAGGGTACGGCAACGCTTTAGGGGGAGCGTGCGTGTGAGGGCGCGGGTTAGTGTTAGCGTACGGGTAAGGTTTAGGGGACGGGTGAGTGTCAGGCTTCGGGGAAGGGTTAGGGTTAGGGTTCGGGCTAGGGTTAGGGTTAGGGGACGGGGACGGTTTAGGGTCCAGGTGAGGGTACGGCAACGCTTTAGGGGGAGCGTGCGTGTGAGGGCGCGGGTTAGTGTTAGCGTCCGGGTTAGGATTAGGGGACGGGTGAGGGTCAGGCTTCGGGGAAGGGTTAGGTTTCGGGTTCGGGCTAGGGTTAGGGTTAGGGGACGGGGACGGTTTAGGTTCCAGATGTGGTTAAGGCAACACTTTAGGGGGAGTGTACATGTGAGGGCGCGGGTTAGTGTTAGCGTACGGGTTAGAATTAGGGGACGGGTGAGGGTCAGGCTTCGGGGAAGGGTTAGGGTTAGGGTTCGGGCTAGGGTTAGGGTTAGGGGACGGGGACGGTTTAGGGTCCAGGTGAGGGTACGGCAACGCTTTAGGGGGAGCGTGCGTGTGAGGGCGTGGTTTAGTGTTAGCGTACGGGTTAGGATTAGAGGACCGGTGAGGGTCAGGCTTCGGGGAAGGGTTAGGGTTAGGGTTCAGGCTAGGGTTAGGTTTAGGGGACGGGGACGGTTTAGGGTCCAGGTGAGGGTACAGCAACGCTTTAGGGGGAGCGTGCTTGTGAGGGCGCGGGTTAGTGTTAGCGTACGGGTTAGGATTAGGGGACGGGTGAGGGTCAGGCTTCGCGGAAGGGTTAGGGTTAGGGTTCGGGCTAGGGTTAGGGTTAGGGGACGGGGACGGTTTAGGGTCCAGGTGAGGGTACGGCAACGCTTTAGGGGGAGCGTGCATGTGAGGGCGCGGGTTAGTGTTAGCGTAAGGGTTAGGATTAGGGGACCGGTGAGGGTCAGGCTTCGGGGAAGTGTTAGGGATAGGGTTCGGGCTAGGGTTAGGGTTAGGGGACGGGGACGGATTAGGGTCCAGGTGAGGGTACGGCAACGCTATAGGGGGATTGTACGTGTGAGGGCGCAGGTGAGTGTTAGCCAATGGGATAGGATTACGGGACGGGTGAGTGTCAGGCTTCGGGGAAGGGTTAGGGTTAGGGTTCGGGCTAGGGTTAGGGTTAGGGGACGGGGACGTTTTAGGGTCCAGGTGAGGGTACGGCAACGCTTTAGCGGGAGCGGACGTGTTAGGGCCCGGTTTAGTTTTAGCGTACGGGTTAGGATTAGGGGACGAATGAGGGTCAGGCTTCCGGGAAGGTTTAGGGTTAGGGTTCGGGCTAGGGTTAGGGTTAGGGGACGGTTTAGGGTCCAGGTGAGGGTACGGCAACGCTTTAGGGGGAGCGTGCGTGTGAGGGCGCGGGTTAGTGTTAGCGTCCGGGTTAGGATTAGGGGACGGGTGAGGGTCAGGCTTCCGGGAAGGGTTAGGGTTAGGGTTCGGGCTAGGGTTAGGGTTAGGGGACGGTTTAGGGTCCAGGTGAGGGTACGGCAATGCTTTAGGGGGAGCGTGCGTGTGAGGGCGCGGGTTAGTGTTAGCGTACGTGTTAGGATTAAGGGATGGGTGAGGGTCAGGCTTTGGGGAAGGGTTAGGGTTAGGGTTCGGGCTAAGGTTAGGGTTAGGGGACGGCGACAGTTTAGGGTCCAGGTGAGGGTACGGCAACGCTATAGGAGGAGTGTACGTGTGAGGACGCGGGTTAGTGTTAGCGTACGGGTTAGGATTAGGGGACGGGTGAGGGTCAGGCTTCGGTGAATGGTTAGGTTTAGGGTTCGGTCTAGGGTTAGGGTTAGGGGACGGGGACGGTTTAGGGTCCAGGTGAGGGTACGGCAACGCTTTAGGGGGAGCGTGCGTGTGAGGGCGCGGGTTAGTGTTAGCGTACGGGTTAGGATTAGGGGACGGGTGAGGGTCAGGCTTCGCGGAAGGGTTAGGGTTAGGGTTCGGGCTAGGGTTAGGGTTAGGGGACGGGGACGGTTTAGGGTCCAGGTGAGGGTACGGCAACGCTTTAGGGGGAGCGTACGTGTGAGGGCGCGGGTTAGTGTTAGCGTACGGGTTAGGATTAGGGGACGGGTGAGGGTCAGTCTTCGGGGAAGTGTTAGGTTTAGGGTTCGGGCTAGGGTTAGAGTTAGGGGATGGGGACGGTTTAGGGTCCAGGTGAGGGTACGGCAACGCTTTAGGGGGAGCGTGCGTGTGAGGGCGCGGGTTAGTGTTAGCGTACGGGTTAGGATTAGGGGACCGGTGAGGGTCAGGCTTCGGGGAAGGGTTAGGGTTAGGGTTCGGGCTAGGGTTAGGGTTAGGGGACGGGGACGGATTAGTGTCCAGGTGAGGGTACGGCAACGCTATAGGGGGAGTGTACGTGTGAGGGCGCGGGTTAGTGTTAGCCAATGGGATAGGATTACGGGACGGGTGAGTGTCAGGCTTCGGGGAAGGGTTAGGGTTAGGGTTCGGGCTAGGGTTAGGGTTAGGGGACGGGGACGGTTTAGGGTCCAGGTGAGGGTACGGCAACGCTTTAGCGGGAGCGTACGTGTGAGGGCGCGGTTTAGTTTTAGCGTACGGGTTAGGATTAGGGGACGGATGAGGGTCAGGCTTCCGGGAAGGGTTAGGGTTAGGGTTCGGGCTAGGGTTAGGGTTAGGGGACGGTTTAGGGTCCAGGTGAGGGTACGGCAACGCTTTAGGGGGAGCGTGCGTGTGAGGGCGCGGGTTAGTGTTAGCGTCCGGGTTAGGATTAGGGGACGGGTGAGGGTCAGGCTTCCGGGAAGGGTTAGGGTTAGGGTTCGGGCTAGGGTTAGGGTTAGGGGACGGTTTAGGATCCAGGTGAGGGTACGGCAACGCTTTAGGGGGAGCGTGCGTGTGAGGGCGTGGGTTAGTGTTAGCGTACGTGTTAGGATTAGGGGACGGGTGAGGGTCAGGCTTTGGGGAAGTGTTAGGGTTAGGGTTCGGGCTAGGGTTAGGGTTAGGGGACGGCGACAGTTTAGGGTCCAGGTGAGGGTACGGCAACGCTATAGGGGGAGTGTACGTGTGAGGACACTGGTTAGTGTTAGCGTACGGGTAAGGATTAGGGGACGGGTGAGGGTCAGGCTTCGGTGAATGGTTAGGTTTAGGGTTCGGGCTAGGGTTAGGGTTAGGGGACGGGGACGGTTTAGGGTCCAGGTGAGGGTACGGCAACGCTTTAGGGGGAGCGTGCGTGTAAGGGAGCGGGTAAGTGTTAGCGTACGGGTTAGGATTAGGGGACGGGTGAGGGTCAGGCTTCGGGGAAGGGTTAGGGATAGGGTTCGGGCTAGGGTTAGGGTTAGGGGACGGGGACGGTTTAGGGTCCAGGTGAGGGTACGGCAACGCTTTAGGGGGAGCGTGCGTGTGAGGGCGTGGTTTAGTGTTAGCGTACGGGTTAGGATTAGAGGACCGGTGAGGGTCAGGCTTCGGGGAAGGGTTAGGGTTAGGGTTCAGGCTAGGGTTAGGTTTAGGGGACGGGGACGGTTTAGGGTCCAGGTGAGGGTACAGCAACGCTTTAGGGGGAGCGTGCTTGTGAGGGCGCGGGTTAGTGTTAGCGTACGGGTTAGGATTAGGGGACTGGTGAGGGTCAGGCTTCGCGGAAGGGTTAGGGTTAGGGTTCGGGCTAGGGTTAGGGTTAGGGGACGGGGACGGTTTAGGGTCCAGGTGAGGGTACGGCAACGCTTTAGGGGGAGCGTGCATGTGAGGGTGCGGGTTAGTGTTAGCGTAAGGGTTAGGATTAGGGGACCGGTGAGGGTCAGGCTTCGGGGAAGTGTTAGGGTTAGGGTTCGGGCTAGGGTTAGGGTTAGGGGACGGGGACGGATTAGGGTCCAGGTGAGGGTACGGCAACGCTATAGGGGGAGTGTACGTGTGAGGGCGCAGGTGAGTGTTAGCCAATGGGATAGGATTACGGGACGGGTGAGTGTCAGGCTTCGGGGAAGGGTTAGGGTTAGGGTTCGGGCTAGGGTTAGGGTTAGGGGACGGGGACGTTTTAGGGTCCAGGTGAGGGTACGGCAACGCTTTAGCGGGAGCGGACGTGTTAGGGCCCGGTTTAGTTTTAGCGTACGGGTTAGGATTAGGGGAAGAATGAGGGTCAGGCTTCCGGGAAGGTTTAGGGTTAGGGTTCGGGCTAGGGTTAGGGTTAGGGGACGGTTTAGGGTCCAGGTGAGGGTACGGCAACGCTTTAGGGGGAGCGTGCGTGTGAGGGCGCGGGTTAGTGTTAGCGTCCGGGTTAGGATTAGGGGACGGGTGAGGGTCAGGCTTCCGGGAAGGGTTAGGGTTAGGGTTCGGGCTAGGGTTAGGGTTAGGGGACGGTTTAGGGTCCAGGTGAGGGTACGGCAACGCTTTAGGGGGAGCGTGCGTGTGAGGGCGCGGGTTAGTGTTAGCGTACGTGTTAGGATTAAGGGATGGGTGAGGGTCAGGCTTTGGGGAAGGGTTAGGGTTAGGGTTCGGGCTAAGGTTAGGGTTAGGGGACGGCGACAGTTTAGGGTCCAGGTGAGGGTACGGCAACGCTATAGGAGGAGTGTACGTGTGAGGACGCGGGTTAGTGTTAGCGTACGGGTTAGGATTAGGGGACGGGTGAGGGTCAGGCTTCGGTGAATGGTTAGGTTTAGGGTTCGGGCTAGGGTAAGGGTTAGGGGACGGGGACGGTTTAGGGTCCAGGTGAGGGTACGGCAACGCTTTAGGGGGAGCGTGCGTGTGAGGGCGCGGGTTAGTGTTAGCGTACGGGTTAGGATTAGGGGACGGGTGAGGGTCAGGCTTCGCGGAAGGGTTAGGGTTAGGGTTCGGGCTAGGGTTAGGGTTAGGGGACGGGGACGGTTTAGGGTCCAGGTGAGGGTACGGCAACGCTTTAGGGGGAGCGTACGTGTGAGGGCGCGGGTTAGTGTTAGCGTACGGGTTAGGATTAGGGGACGGGTGAGGGTCAGGCTTCGGGGAAGTGTTAGGTTTAGGGTTCGGGCTAGGGTTAGAGTTAGGGGATGGGGACGGTTTAGGGTCCAGGTGAGGGTACGGCAACGCTTTAGGGGGAGCGTGCGTGTGAGGGCGCGGGTTAGTGTTAGCGTACGGGTTAGGATTAGGGGACGGGTGAGGGTCAGGCTTCGGGGAAGGGTTAGGGTTAGGGTTCGGGCTAGGGTTAGGGTTAGGGGACGGGGACGGTTTAGGGTCCAGGTGAGGGTACGGCAACGCTTTAGGGGGAGCGTGCATGTGAGGGCGCGGGTTAGTGTTAGCGTACGGGTTAGGATTAGGGGACGGGTGAGGGTCAGGCTTCGGGGAATGGTTAGGGTTAGGGTTCGGGCTAGGGTTAGGGTTAGGGGACGGGGACGGATTAGGGTCCAGGTGAGGGTACGGCAACGCTATAGGGGGAGTGTACGTGTGAGGGCGCGGGTTAGTGTTAGCCAATGGGATAGGATTACGGGACGGGTGAGTGTCAGGCTTCGGGGAAGGGTTAGGGTTAGGGTTCGGGCTAGGGTTAGGGTTAGGGGACGGGGACGGTTTAGGGTCCAGGTGAGGGTACGGCAACGCTTTAGCGGGAGCGTACGTGTGAGGGCGCGGTTTAGTTTTAGCGTACGGGTTAGGATTAGGGGACGGATGAGTGTCAGGCTTCCGGGAAGGGTTAGGGTTAGGGTTCGGGCTAGGGTTAGGGTTAGGGGTCGGTTTAGGGTCCAGGTGAGGGTACGGCAACGCTTTAGGGGGAGCGTGCGTGTGAGGGCGCGGGTTAGTGTTAGCGTCCGGGTTAGGATTAGGGGACGGGTGAGGGTCAGGCTTCCGGGAAGGGTTAGGGTTAGGGTTCGGGCTAGGGTTAGGGTTAGGGGACGGTTTAGGATCCAGGTGAGGGTACGGCAACGCTTTAGGGGGAGCGTGCGTGTGAGGGCGTGGGTTAGTGTTAGCGTACGTGTTAGGATTAGGGGACGGGTGAGGGTCAGGCTTCGGGGAAGGGTTAGGGTTAGGGTTCGGGCTAGGGTTAGGGTTAGGGGACGGGGACGGTTTAGGGTCCAGGTGAGGGTACGGCAACGTCTTAGGGGGAGCGTGCATGTGAGGGCGCGGGTTAGTGTTAGCGTACGGGTTAGGATTAGGGGACGGGTGAGGGTCAGGCTTCGCGGAAGTTTTAGGGTTAGGGTTCGGGCTAGGGTTAGGGTTAGGGGACGGGGACGGTTTAGGGTCCAGGTGAGGGTACGGCAACGCTTTAGGGGGAGCATAGGTGTGAGGGCGCGGGTTAGTGTTAGCGTACGGGTTAGGATTAGGGGACGGGTGAGGGTCAGGCTTCGCGGAAGGGTTAGGGTTAGGGTTCGGGCTAGGGTTAGGTTTAGGGGACGGGGACGGTTTAGGGTCCAGGTGAGGGTACGGCAACGCTATAGGGGGAGCGTATGTGTGAAGGCGCGGGTTAGTGTTAGCCTACTGGATAGGATTACGGAATGGGTGAGGGTCAGGCTTCGCGGAAGGGTTAGGGTTAGGGTTCGGGCTAGGGTTAGGGTTAGGGGAAGGGGACGGTTTAGGTTCCAGGTGAGGGTATGGCAACGCTTTAGGGGGAGCGTGCGTGTGAGGGCGCGGGTTAGTGTTAGCGTACGGGTTAGGATTAGGGGACGGGTGAGGGTCAGGCTTCGGGGAAGGGTCAGGGATAGGGTTCGGGCTAGGGTTAGGGTTAGGGGACGGGGACGGTTTAGGGTCCAGGTGAGGGTACGGCAACACTTTAGTGGGAGCGTGCGTGTGAGGGTGCGGGTTAGTGTTAGCGTACGGGTTAGGATTAGGGGACGGGTGAGGGTCAGGCTTCGGGGAAGGGTTAGGTTTAGGGTTCGGGCTAGGGTTAGGGTTAGGGGACGGGGACGGTTTAGGGTCCAGGTGAGGGTGCGGCAAGGCTTTAGGGGGAGCGTGCGTGTGAGGGCGCGGGTTAGTGTTAGCGTACGGGTTAGGATTAGGGGACGGGTGAGGGTCAGGCTTCGGGGAAGGGTTAGGGTTAGGATTCGGGCTAGGGTTAGGGTTAGGGGACGAGGACAGTTTAGGGTCCAGGTGAGGGTACGGCAACGCTTTAGGGGGAGCGTACGTGTGAGGGCGCGTGTTAGTGTTAGCGTACTGGTTAGGATTAGGGGACGTGTGAGGGTCAGGCTTCGGGGAATGGTTAGGTTTAGGGTTCGGGCTACGGTTAGGGTTAGGGGACGGGGACGGTTTAGGGTCCAGGTGCGGGTACGGCCACGCTTGAGGGGGAGCGTACGTGTGAGGGCGAGGGTTAGTGTTAGCGTCCGGGTTAGGATTAGGGGACGGGTGAGGGTCAGGCTTCGGGGAAGTGTTAGGGTTAGGGTTCGGGCTAGGGTTAGGGTTAGGGGACGGGGACGGTTCAGAGTCCAGGTGAGGGTACGGCAACGCTTTAGGGGGAGCGTACGTGTGAGGGCGCGGTTTAGTGTTAGCGTACGGGTTACGATTAGGGGACGGGTGAGGGTCAGGCTTCGGGGAAGTGTTAGGGTTAAGGTTCGAGCTAGGGTTAGGGTTAGGGGACGGGGATGATTTAGGGTCCAGGTGAGGGTACGGCAACGCTTTAGTGGGAGCGTACGTCTGAGGGTGCGAGTTAGTGTTAGCGTACGGCTTAGGATTAAAGGTCGGGTGAGGGTCAGGCTTCGGGGAAAGGTTAGGGTTAGGGTTCGGTCTAGGGTTAGTGTTAGGGGACGGGGACGGATTAGGGTCCAGGTGAGGGTACGGCAACGCTATAGGGGGAGTGTACGTGTGAGGGCGCGGGTTAGTGTTAGCCAATGGGATAGGATTACGAACGGGTGAGTGTCAGGCTTCGGGGAAGGGTTAGGGTTAGGGTTCGGGCTAGGGTTAGGGTTAGGGGACGGGGACGGTTTAGGGTCCAGGTGAGGGTACGGCAACGCTTTAGCGGGAGCGTACGTGTGAGGGCGCGGTTTAGTTTTAGCGTACGGGTTAGGATTAGGGGACGGGTGAGGGTCAGGCTTCGGGGAAGGGTTAGGGATAGGGTTCGGGCTAGGGTTAGGGTTAGGGGACGGGGACGGTTTAGGGTCCAGGTGAGGGTACGGCAACGCTTTAGGGGGAGCGTGCGTGTGAGGGCGCAGGATAGTGTTAGCGTACGGGTTAGGATTAGGGGACGGGTGAGGGTCAGGCTTCGGGGAAGTGTTAGGGTTAGGGTTCGGGCTAGGGTTAGGGTTAGGGGACGGGGACGGTTTAGGGTCCAGGTGAGGGTACGGCAACGCTTTAGCGGGCGCGTACGTGTGAGGGCACGGGTTAGTTTTAGCGTACGGGTTAGGATTAGGGGACGGATGAGGGTCAGGCTTCGGGGAACGGTTAGGGTTAGGGTTCGGGCTAGGGTTAGGGTTAGGGGACGGGGATGGTTTAGGGTCCAGGTGAGGGTACGGCAACGCTTTAGCGGGAGCGTACATGTGAGGGCGCGGGTTAGTTTTAGCGTACGGGTTAGGATTAGGGGACGGGTGACGGTCAGGCTTCGGGGAAGGGTTAGGGTTAGGGTTCGGGCTAGGGTTAGAGTTAGGGGACGGGGACGGTTTAGGGTCCAGGTGAGGGTACGGCAACACTTTAGGGGGAGCGTGCGTGTGAGGGCGCGGGTTAGTGTTAGCGTACGGGTTAGAATTAGGGGACGGGTGAGGGTCAGGCTTCGGGGAAGGGTTAGGGTTAGGGTTCGGGCTAGGGTTAGGGTTAGGGGACGGGGACGGTTTAGGGTCCAAGTGAGGGTACGGCAACGCTTTAGGGGGAGCGTGCGTGTGAGGGCGCGGGTTAGTGTTAGCGTACGGGTTAGGATTAGGGGACGGGTGAGGGTCAGGCTTCGGGGAAGCGTTAGGTTTCGGCTTCGGGCTAGGGTTAGGGTTAGGGGACGGGGACGGTTTAGGGTCCAGGTGAGGGTACGGCAACGCTGTAGGAGGAGAGTGTGTGTGAGTGCGCGGGTTAGTGTCAGCGTATGGGTTAGGATTAGGGGACGCGTGAGTGTCAGGCTTCGGGGAAGGGTTAGGGTTAGGGTTCGGGCTAGGGTTAGGGTTAGGGGACAGGGACGGTTTAGGGTCCAGGTGAGGGTACGGCAACGCTTTAGGGGGAGGGTGCGTGTGAGGGCACGGGTTAGTGTTAGCGTACGGGTTAGGATTAGGGGACGGGTGAGAGTCAGGCTTCGGGGAAGGGTTAGGGTTAGGGTTCGGGCTAGGGTTAGGGTTAGGGGATGGGGACGGTTTAGGGTCCAGGTGAGGGTACGGCAACGCTTTAGGGGGAGCGTACGTGTGAGGGCGCGGGTTAGCGTTAGCGTACGGGTTAGGATTAGGGGACGGGTGAGGGTCAGGCTTCGGGGAAGGGTTAGGTTTAGGGTTCGGGCTAGGGTTAGGGTTAG
The DNA here is from genome assembly GCF_949987515.2 of Delphinus delphis. Taxonomy (NCBI): domain Eukaryota; kingdom Metazoa; phylum Chordata; class Mammalia; order Artiodactyla; family Delphinidae; genus Delphinus; species Delphinus delphis. The sequence goes on from NC_082686.1 coordinate 144,512,835, forward strand.
GGGACGGGGAAGGTTTAGGGTCAAGGTGAGGGTACGGCAACGCTTTAGGGGGAGCGTGCGTGTGAGGGCGCGGGTTAGTGTTAGCGTACGGGTTAGGATTAGGGGACCGGTGAGGGTCAGGCTTCGGGGAAGGGTTAGGGTTAGGGTTCGGGCTAGGGTAAGGGTTAGGGGACGGGGACGGTTTAGGGTCCAGGTGAGGGTATGGCAACGCTTTAGGGGGAGCGTGCGTGTGAGGACGTGGGTTAGTGTTAGCGTACGGGTTAGGATTAGGGGACGGGTGAGGGTCAGGCTTCGGGGAAGTGTTAGGGTTAGGGTTCGGGCTAGGGTTAGGGTTAGAGGACGGGGACGGTTTAGGGTCCAGGTGAGGGTACGGCAACGCTTTAGGGGGAGCGTGCGTGTGAGGGCGCGTGATAGTGTTAGCGTACGGGTTAAGATTAGGGGACGGGTGAGGGTCAGGCTTCGGGGAAGGGTTAGGGTTAGGGTTCGGGCTAGGGTTAGGGTTAGGGGACGGGGACGGTTTAGGGTCCAGGTGAGGGTACGGCAACACTTTAGGGGGAGCGTGCGTGTGAGGGCGCGGGTTGGTGTTAGCGTACGGGTTAGGATTAGGGGACGGGTGAGTGTCAGGCTTCGGGGAAGGGTTAGGTTTAGGGTTCGGGCTCGGGTTAGGGTTAGGGGACGGGGACGGTTTAGGGTCCAGGTGAGGGTACGGCAACGCTTTAGGGGGAGCGTGCGTGTGAGGTCGCGGGTTCGTGTTAGCGTACGGGTTAGGATTAGGGGACGGGTGAGGGTCAGGCTTCGGGGAAGTGTTAGGTTTAGGGTTCGGACTCTGGTTAGGGTTAGGGGACGTGGACGGTTTAGGTCCAGGTAAGGGTACGGCAACGCTTTAGGGGGAGCATGCGTGTGACGGCGCAGGTGAGTGTTAGCGTACGGGTTAGGATTAGGGGACAGTTGAGTGTCAGGCTTCGGGGAAGGGTTAGGGTTAGGGTTCAGGCTAGGGTTAGGGTTAGGGGACGGGGACGGTTTAGGGTCCAGGTGAGGGTACGGAAACGCTTTAGGGGGAGCGTGCGTGTGAGGGCGCGGGTTAGTGTTAGCGTACGGGTTAGGATTAGGGGACGGTTGAGGGTCAGGCTTCGGGCAAGTATTAGGGTTAGGGTTCGGGCTAGGGCTAGGTTTAGGAGACGGGGACGGTTTAGTGTCCAGGTGAGGGTACGGCAACGCTATAGGGGGAGTGTACGTGTGAGGGCGGGGGTTAGTGTTAGCGTACGGGTTAGGATTAGGGGACGGGTGAGGGTCAGGCTTCGGAGAAGGGTTAGGGTTAGGGTTCGGGCTAGGGTTAGGGTTAGGGGACGGGGACGCTTTAGGGTCCAGGTGAGGGTACGGCAACGCTTTAGCGGGAGCGTACGTGTGAGGGCGCGGGTTAGTTTTACCGTACGGGTTAGGATTAGGGGACGGGTGAGGGTCAGGCTTCGGGGAAGGGTTAGGGTTAGGGTTCGGGCTAGGGTTAGGGTTAGGGGACGGGGACGGTTTAGGGTCCAGGTGAGGGTACGGCAACACTTTAGGGGGAGTGTGCGTGTGAGGACGCGGGTTAGTGTTAGCCTACGGGTTAGGATTAGGGTACGGGTGAGGGTCAGGCTTCGGTGAATGGTTAGGGTTAGTGTTCGGGCTAGGGTTAGGGTTAGGGAGCGGGGACGGTTTAGGGTCCAGGTGAGGGTACGGCAACGCTGTAGGGGGAGTGTGCGTGTGAGGGCGCGGGTTAGTGTTAGCGTTCAGGTTAGGATTAGTGGACGGGTGAGGGTCAGGCTTTGGGGAAGGGTTAGGGTTAGGGTTCGGGCTAGGGTTAGGGTTAGGGGACGGGGACGGTTTAGGGTCCAGGTGAGTGTACGGCAACGTTATAGGGGGAGCGTACATGTGAGGGCGCGGGTTAGTGTTAGCCTACGAGTTAGGATTAGGGGACGGGTGAGGGTCAGGCTTCGGGGAAGGTTTAGGGTTTGGGTTCGGGCTAGGGTTAGGGTTAGGGGACGGGGACGGTTTAGGGTCCTGGTGAGGGTACGGCAACGCTTTAGTGGGAGCTTACGAGTGAGGGCGCGGGTTAGTGTTAACGTACGGGTTAGGATTAGGGGACGGGTGAGGGTCAGGCTTCGGGGAAGGGTTAGGTTTAGGGTTCGGGCTAGGGTTAGGGTTAGGGGACGGGGACGGTTTAGGGTCCAGGTGAGGGTACGGCAACGCTTTATGGGGAGCGTGCGTGTGAGGGCGCGGGTTAGTGTTAGCGTACGGGTTAGGATTAGGGGACCGGTGAGGGTCAGGCTTCGGGGAAGGGTTAGGGTTAGGGTTCGGGCTAGGGTTAGGGTTAGGGGACGGGGACGGTTTAGGGTCCAGGTGAGGGTACAGCAACGCTTTAGGGGGAGCGTGCGTGTGAGGACGTGGGTTAGTGTTAGCGTACGGGTTAGGATTAGGGGACGGGTGAGGGTCAGGCTTCGGGGAAGGGTTAGGGATAGGTTTCGGGCTAGGGTTAGGGTTAGGGGACGGGGACGGTTTAGGGTCCAGGTGAGGGTACGGCAACGCTTTAGGGGGAGCGTGCGTGTGAGGTCGCGGGTTCGTGTTAGCGTACGGGTTAGGATTAGGGGACGGGTGAGGGTCAGGCTTCGGGGAAGTGTTAGGTTTAGGGTTCGGACTCTGGTTAGGGTTAGGGGACGTGGACGGTTTAGGTCCAGGTGAGGGTACGGCAACGCTTTAGGGGGAGCATGCGTGTGACGGCGCAGGTGAGTGTTAGCGTACGGGTTAGGATTAGGGGACAGTTGAGTGTCAGGCTTCGGGGAAGGGTTAGGGTTAGGGTTCGGGCTAGGGTTAGGGTTAGGGGACGGGGACGGTTTAGGGTCCAGGTGAGGGTACGGCAACGCTTTAGGGGGAGCGTGCGTGTGAGGGCGCAGGTTAGTGTTAGCGTACGGGTTAGGATTAGGGGACGGTTGAGGGTCAGGTTTCGGGCAAGGGTTAGGGTTAGGGTTCGGGCTAGGGCTAGGGTTAGGAGACGGGGATGGTTTAGTGTCCAGTTGAGGGTACGGCAACGCTATAGGGGGAGTGTACGTGTGAGGGCGGGGGTTAGTGTTAGCGTACGGGTTAGGATTAGGGGACGGGTGAGGGTCAGGCTTCGGAGAAGGGTTAGGGTTAGGGTTCGGGCTAGGGTTAGGGTTAGGGGACGGGGACGGTTTAGGGTCCAGGTGAGGGTACGGCAACGCTTTAGCGGGAGCGTACGTGTGAGGGCGCGGGTTAGTTTTACCGTACGGGTTAGGATTAGGGGACGGGTGAGGGTCAGGCTTCGGGGAAGGGTTAGGGTTAGGGTTCGGGCTAGGGTTAGGGTTAGGGGACGGGGACGGTTTAGGGTCCAGGTAAGGGTACGGCAACACTTTAGGGGGAGTGTGCGTGTGAGGGCGCGGGTTAGTGTTAGCGTATGGGTTAGGATTAGGGGACGGGTGAGGGTCAGGCTTTGGGGAAGGGTTAAGGTTAGGGTTCGGGCTAGGGTTAGGATTAGGGGACGGCGACAGTTTAGGGTCCAGGTGAGGGTACGGCAACGCTATAGGGGGAGCGTACGTGTGAGGACGCGGGTTAGTGTTAGCCTACGGGTTAGGATTAGGGGACGGGTGAGGGTCAGGCTTCGGGGAAGGGTTAGGGTTAGGGTTCGGGCTAGGGTTAGGGTTAGGGGACGGGGACGGTTTAGGATCCAGGTGAGGGTACGGCAACACTTTAGGGGGAGTGTGCGTGTGAGGACGCGGGTTAGTGTTAGCCTACGGGTTAGGATTAGGGTACGGGTGAGGGTCAGGCTTCGGTGAATGGTTAGGGTTAGTGTTCGGGCTAGGGTTAGGGTTAGGGAGCGGGGACGGTTTAGGGTCCAGGTGAGGGTACGGCAACGCTTTAGGGGGAGTGTGCGTGTGAGGGCGCGGGTTAGTGTTAGCGTTCAGGTTAGGATTAGTGGACGGGTGAGGGTCAGGCTTTGGGGAAGGGTTAGGGTTAGGGTTCGGGCTAGGGTTAGGGTTAGGGGACGGGGACGGTTTAGGGTCCAGGTGAGTGTACGGCAACGTTATAGGGGGAGCGTACATGTGAGGGCGCGGGTTAGTGTTAGCCTAAGAGTTAGGATTAGGGGACGGGTGAGGGTCAGGCTTCGGGGAAGGTTTAGGGTTTGGGTTCGGGCTAGGGTTAGGGTTAGGGGACGGGGACGGTTTAGGGTCCAGGTGAGGGTACGGCAACGCTTTTGTGGGAGCTTACGAGTGAGGGCGCGGGTTAGTGTTAGCGTACGGTTTAGGATTAGGGGACGGGTGAGGGTCAGGCTTCGGGGAAGGGTTAGGTTTAGGGTTCGGGCTAGGGTTAGGGTTAGGGGACGGGGACGGTTTAGGGTCCACGTGAGGGTACAGCAACGCTTTAGGGGGAGCGTGCGTGTGAGGACGTGGGTTAGTGTTAGCGTACGGGTTAGGATTAGGGGACGGGTGAGGGTCAGGCTTCGGGGAAGAGTTAGGGATAGGGTTTGGGCTAGGGTTAGGGTTAGGGGACGGGGACGGTTTAGGGTCCAGGTGAGGGTACGGCAACGCTTTAGGGGGAGCGTGCGTGTGAGGTCGCGGGTTCGTGTTAGTGTACGGGTTAGGATTAGGGGACGGGTGAGGGTCAGGCTTCGGGGAAGTGTTAGGTTTAGGGTTCGGACTCTGGTTAGGGTTAGGGGACGTGGACAGTTTAGGTCCAGGTGAGGGTACGGCAACGCTTTAGGGGGAGCGTGCGTGTGAGGGCGCAGGTTAGTGTTAGCGTACGGGTTAGGATTAGGGGACGGTTGAGGGTCAGGCTTCGGGCAAGGGTTAGGGTTAGGGTTCGGGCTAGGGCTAGGGTTAGGAGACGGGGATGGTTTAGTGTCCATGTGAGGGTACGGCAACGCTATAGGGGGAGTGTACGTGTGAGGGCGGGGGTTAGTGTTAGCGTACGGGTTAGGATTAGGGGACGGGTGAGGGTCAGGCTTCGGAGAAGTGTTAGGGTTAGGGTTCGGGCTAGGGTTAGGGTTAGGGGACGGGGACGGTTTAGGGTCCAGGTGAGGGTACGGCAATGCTTTAGCGGGAGCGTACGTGTGAGGGCGCGGGTTAGTTTTACCGTACGGGTTAGGATTAGGGGACGGGTGAGGGTCAGGCTTCGGGGAAGGGTTAGGGTTAGGGTTCGGGCTAGGGTTAGGGTTAGGGGACGGGGACGGTTTAGGGTCCAGGTAAGGGTACGGCAACACTTTAGGGGGAGCGTGCGTGTGAGGGCGCTGGTTAGTGTTAGCGTATGGGTTAGGATTAGGGGACGGGTGAGGGTCAGGCTTTGGGGAAGGGTTAAAGTTAGGGTTCGGGCTAGGGTTAGGATTAGGGGACGGCGACAGTTTAGGGTCCAGGTGAGGGTACGGCAACGCTATAGGGGGAGCGTACGTGTGAGAACGCGGGTTAGTGTTAGCCTACGGGTTAGGATTAGGGGACGGGTGAGGGTCAGTCTTTGGTGAATGGTTAGGGTTAGTGTTCGGGCTAGGGTTAGGGTTAGGGGACGGGGACGGTTTAGGGTCCAGGTGAGGGTACGGCAACGCTTTAGGGGGAGTGTGCGTGTGAGGGCGCGGGTTAGTGTTAGCGTTCAGGTTAGGATTAGTGGACGGGTGAGGGTCAGGCTTTGGGGAAGGGTTAGGGTTAGGGTTCGGGCTAGGGTTAGGGTTAGGGGACGGGGACGGTTTAGGGTCCAGGTGAGGGTACGGCAACGTTATAGGGGGAGCGTACATGTGAGGGCGCGGGTTACTGTTAGCCTACGGGTTAGGTTTAGGGGACGGATGAGGGTCAGGCTTCGGGGAAGGTTTAGGGTTTGGGTTCGGGCTAGGGTTAGGGTTAGGGGACGGGGACGGTTTAGGGTCCAGGTGAGGGTACGGCAACGCTTTAGTGGGAGCTTACGAGTGAGGGCGCAGTTTAGTGTTAGCGTACGGGTTAGGATTATGGGACGGGTGAGGGTCAGGCTTCGGAGAAGGGTTAGGGTTAGGGTTCAGGCTAGGGTTAGGGTTAGGGGACGGGGACGGTTTAGGGTCCAGGTGAGGGTACGGCAACGCTTTAGGAGGAGCGTGCATGTGAGGGCGCGGGGAAGTGTTAGGGTACGGGTTAGGATTAGGGGACGGGTGAGGGTCAGGCTTCGGGGAATG